>NW_010247351.1:661-1113 GCF_000690775.1 Eurypyga helias | reverse complement strand
CCCAAACCAGTCTGTGACACTGTGAATTTGGGAACCAGCTGTGTTGTGTTGCAGTGCCAGTTCTGTGACAGCTGGAGCCATAGAGCTCGATGGGAACTTCTGAGATTCTGTGATGCGATTCCCCAGTTTATATTAGTTACTGGCAACCTTTGGTTTGTTCTCAACTTAGAAGAATTTGTTTCTTCTTCCTTTAACTCCAAGACATGGAGGGTCTCGTGGACACGAGTGTCGCCAAGATCATCTCCGACAAGAACCTGCCGTTTGTAGCCCGTCAGATGGCCTTGCACGCTAACGTGAGTACCCTGAGCTCCCCGAGACCTGCCGTCCTTCACCTGGCGCCTTGGCCCATCATTTCCAGGGAAATGAGCAGTGCTGACCGCCTCAGTGGGAGTCAGCCGGGCACAGGTGGAACTGTTGCTGTCACGCTGTAAAGAGACGCTGTTACCTTTTGT
>NW_010247351.1:313-592 GCF_000690775.1 Eurypyga helias | reverse complement strand
TCATCACAGCCGATCCAACCCTACTGACACCTACCCATCCAAATGGATTGCTCGGCTGCGTCATATCAAGAGGCTACGGCACCGGGTGAGCGGAGCTGCCTGTGCTGGGAGCCTTGGGGTCCCACGGGAAGGCAGGCAGGTGACGTCAGCTGTCACAGCCTGCTGGGTGCGAGGAGGGGTGTGTGCATGAAGGTTAGAATCCAACTCCTGTGGGAATGACAAGCGTAGCGGTGTAGCTCTGGAGTTAGGGGCTTCCTAACAGCTTTCCCTGGCTGCAAG
>NW_010247351.1:0-289 GCF_000690775.1 Eurypyga helias | reverse complement strand
CGACCTGCCCTGCCCAGCCCGAGTGAGGAGTGCTGGGAGAAGGGAGCTCATCCGCTCTCGTTTGACTTTCAGCTGCGTGAAGAAACCCAGTACCAGACCCCTGGCCTTCCCCTGCAGATGCATCCGTCCGCTCCGGCAAAGCCTGCGCCCCAGATCCCTCAGGACCCTCCACCCACCTATGAGACCGGACAGAGGAAGCGGCTCATCTCCTCGGTGGACGACTTCACAGAGTTTGTGTAGATCCTGGGGGGCTGGCGCATCCCGCCCGGACGGCCAAGGCGCTGGAGGC
>NW_010247350.1:233-451 GCF_000690775.1 Eurypyga helias | reverse complement strand
TTACACAGGCTTCTAAATGATGAATCTGGAATTCAGGGATGTATTTTGATCATGCAAATAGTCATTCTTTACCAAGTAAAAATAAAAGGTATTGTGTACTCTGGGGCTACGTGGAGCCCACTGCCCTACCATCAACACTGTTTATTAGGCAAATCATAGGAAAAGATTCATTTTATGGATCAGACATTTTGTACTGAAAAAAACCATTTTATTTTTGA
>NW_010247350.1:0-209 GCF_000690775.1 Eurypyga helias | reverse complement strand
GAAATAGTACTCAAAGCTTAATATTTTTGGGTGTCTTTTGCTGTGGGCAGAATCTTTCAGCTTCTCCCACTCCCCTCTTTCCTGCAATCCATTGCTTATGAAATGCAGAATTTTGCATTTGAGCCTGGAAAAAGTCTCCGCTCCCAGATTTTTGCACGGTATGCCTGCAGAGGGCACGCTGCCATGACTCCCGCTGCCCCGTAACCGGC
>NW_010247349.1:3449-28560 GCF_000690775.1 Eurypyga helias | reverse complement strand
ACCACAACCCTCTGTGCTCTGCCCTTCAGCCAGTTTTTTACCCAGCAAGGGTATATCTGTCTAAAATGTGCATGAACAGCCATGTAAGACTACCAAAATTCATGCTAAAATGATGACCTCACTGTTTTCCCACGGAAGAGGCCCATTACCTTGTCATGGCAAGAAATCTATTCCCACATGCCATCCTCACCAGCTGTCATGGTTTTGCCCCTCATTTCCTTCCTACTCAAGTTTTCTCAGCTTAAAGAAAATTACTTTCTTTTCTACTGTCAGTATATCAGCATATATATATATATATTTAGCCCAAAATGTATTTCTGCTGTACTGTATTCCATATTATAAAAAGAAAGAAAGAAAGAAAACATCCAGCTCACAGAGGAAAGATTCTGGCTATAGCTGTAATCTGTCTAGAAGCAGAGATCCAAATTTCTGGCTG
The DNA here is from genome assembly GCF_000690775.1 of Eurypyga helias. NCBI lineage: Eukaryota > Metazoa > Chordata > Aves > Eurypygiformes > Eurypygidae > Eurypyga > Eurypyga helias. The sequence continues at coordinate 28,124 of NW_010247349.1, read as the reverse complement.
ACCTTTTCCTGACTTTGTAATTAGGGTGGACTAGGAACTGGCAGTACACCTCAGGAAACTTGTTTTTTCTTCAAATAGTCTAAAATTTGAATTATCTAAAATTAAAAATACTGAAGAGTGACCAGGTCACTCCTGGTCAGGTTCTTTCTTCTTGCTACTTGAGATTCACTGCTCATAAAAGAAGTCCAAATTTTTTTTCTATAGAAGAAACTTATTTTTTAAAAGTGTATTTTCTAATTATTTCAATGAAACATTTTCCTCAAAAAAAATTAATACCAGTAATAAACAGCTGTAAATTTTTAATAACTGTAATCAAGCCATTTGAACCAATGAACATACTCTTACTTATTCCAGATGTCTTTTCAATCAATAAAAAAAGTTCCTTAGAATTTGAGATTTTAAATTTAAATAGCCCATTTTAAAAATTATTTTGATTGTTAATTTGAAAATGTACTTTTTACTTATTTGTTTCTTTTTATTCCAAAGGGAAAATAAACTACAGGCCCTTGTAAAAAGTCCCCCCTCCATCTTCCTTGTAGGCCCCCTTCAAGTACTGGAAGGTGCTATAAGGTCTCCCCAGCGCCTTCTTTTCTCATAGGAGAGGTGCTCCAGCCCTCTGAGCATCTTCGTGGCCTCCTCTGGACTCGCTCCAAGTGGTCAATATCCTTCTGATATTGAGGGCTCCACAGCTGGACGCAGCACTCCAGGTGGGGTCTCACCAGAGCAGAGTACAAGGGCAGAATCCCCTCCCTCGACCTGCTGGCCACACTTCTCTGGATACAGCCCAGGATACGGTTGGCTTTCTGGGCTGCCAGCGCACACTTCTGGCTCATGTTCAGCTTTTCGTCTACCAGTACCCCAAGTCCTTCTCCTCGGAGCTGCTCTCTATCCACTCTCCACCCAGCCTGTACTTGTGCTTGGGATTTCCCCAACTCAGGTGCAGGACCTTGCACTTGGCCTCGTTGCTCCATTTTGCTTGCCTACCTGGCATTTAGGGTGTACCGTGAACCAAAATGCTTCGTCACTGCACGGGAAGATGTGTGACAACAGCCTCATGAAGGTGAGCTTTTTTCTCCTGATTACTTTTTACCGTGGCAGAACATTAAAAATTATTTCTTTTTGGTTGGAGAGCTTCTTAGGGAAGCAGGGAAAGATAACAGCAGCAGATCATTATTCCTATTGCACCAAAGGCCCGGAGGCTCAAATCAGCAGCACTTATGCATGCTGCAAAACAGTAAGATGAAGAATGTGTGTGTAACACCAATGTGTTCACCCTCACAAATACTTCATAAACACTACATACATATATATACACATGCATGTATACATATATGCACATATATCTGCATACACATATTATATATCTCCTATAATACGTATACACATGTATTATACCTTAAAAGTATGTAAGCATTTTTTACTTATATTTGAATTATGTGCCTGACTGATTCATAAAATATATTTCCTGACAATCTCAGACCGTTGGGAGTAACATCCCAGGTGTGCTTAGCTCTTGCCCCGGTGGGGAGCCGGACCTGGACCCGCAAGTGGGAATCACTGCCCAGCCTGCGGTTCAGTCACAGCCGCCCTGTCTCCTCCAGGACACTAACACAACTCCCACAGTTCAGATGGCCACTACAGTACTGTGGTGATGGCGAGCCGCATCAAGACCAGAGACACAACCACTGTCTTCATTTTTAGAAGAGATATGGGGGGAGAGAGGGGAATCTGACAGTCGTTCTTGTTTTTCACTTCTGGCAAAACACCCTGTTATGTTTGCTTAAATTTCTATGGCATCTTCTTTTGCATGCTCATCTTTGCCTCCCACTGACAGTGGGTTTTGTACTTTCTTCTCTTTAGTTTATTTAACCCTTTGGGATCCCATGCTAGACAAATTTTGCATTGAAAACTTTCTTTTGGCTGTATTAACAGGGTATAATTACTGAGTATTTTGGCACTGTCATAATTTGCAACGGAAGGATTATTTGCTAATAAACTCAGATTTATTCAGCTGCATGTCAGTCCACAAACTATAAGCTAAACTTTGCCCTTTTCAACGATATTATTGCATGGAATATAGTCAATTTTCTTTCCTTTTCCTGCTCACATAGGCAATTTCTGAGCTGGAACCATGACAGGCTCTCCTTTTTATGCAGTACAGTTAATATCAACTTTCTATTGAAATAACACCAAATACAAACACTCGTGTGAACAAGGTCATGATCTGGAAAGCTTTAAATGAGGTAGTGAAGCAACGTGCGGTGCAGTGTGATGCCTGTAACAGCAAGTACACGTTTCTCCCACTGGATTTAACTGTGCTGTTCAGCTGATATACAGGAAGAAAAAGATGTCAGAATATCTTGGGTTTGAGTGGCATAAGCACAATTTTCCTGTGTGATGTAGGTATATAGGGTACTCGGTTTTTTGCAAACAAATCTTTAGGCAGAGAAGATGTTCTTCCAGCGAAGTCAGTCTGCCTCTATTTTGAATTATTCCTGCAAGGAAAGATGAGCAGTGCTTATGTAAGGCCAAAAGGCAACAAATGCTTCTGCTCATGCTGAAATATTAAGCCAATGTTTCTTCTGTTCATGCATGGTTGCTGTGGAGGTGGGATGTAAAGATCCCACAGCTTTTAAAAAGCGTGGGGAAGTCCTGTAGTCCCAATCATATTCCCATCCTACCATCTGTCGAGGCACAGATCCTTTCACTCTGAGAAAGGGAAGCCCCAAATATCACCATAGTATGAGATCAAATTCGTAAAGACAGAAAGATCTGCAGGAAAACATTACTTCAGAGCTAACTCAACACTAACTTTCAGTACCTTGCCAATCATCCCTGACTTCACATACACATAGGAATGGGAACTCTGAGGTATCTGAAAATCAGATCATAGCATAGTCCACTTCAATTCTAATGTTCAAAAGCATCTGTAACAAATTGACAGCAACACCTTGGCTGCCACATCCGTCCAAGTGTGAAAATTAATTTTAGGGTCTAGTCTCTCGCACTGAGATAACCACGTCCATATAATCCAAAAGGACAATTTTTATTTTCATTTTCTACTTAAAATACCTTGTCAAGGGAGGCACCTTTGCAAGATGACACTGCAGTATCATAAAGATCTCAGTCCAGTCAAACCTTTGAGCACTACCTGGCAAGCATAGCTTGTTGATTTTTTGGCACATTTCCCATTCCAAGGCACAGAGCCAATCTTACGATAGGCATGGATTAAATATAAATCCCTACAACGAACACAACTGGATGCATCATCATGAAAACATGAAATTATCCATTCCTTAAAGACTTTTTTTTCCTTCCAGATAATTTTTAAGAACAAAGCACCACTTCTCAAGGAATATATCCGGTAATACAGAATTTGGAATAAAGAAAAAATACATAATCCAAACTTGTGTAGGTGAGAGACTGATACAATTTCCTTTTTCTTTCTTCTTTCCCCTTTATAAATTGATTACCAAGAAACAAGAGAGTTGCTGACTTTCCAAATTCAGGACTTTCTGGACTTAGATACCATCAGATCCTAATCTAAGACAGTAGACCTGTGGCTCAAAGCACATGCAGTGCCTAGCAATCATCAGTGGCACTGTCTCTGTCAGTGAGGAACTAATATCACCATTAACAGCAAGTTTTCATATCCCAATGTGGTAAGAAAGAACATTAGCACTGTAAAATGCGCAGTCACCATTTTTTTTTCCTAATGACAGAGCTACTAATTTCATTGCTCTACGGCTCCTGAAGTGAGGACAGAAGTCTTAGGATGATTTGCATTTCAGGATAGAAACCACAAGAACCTGAGAGCTGCAAACTCAGCTTCATGAACTCATATTGCCATGGGTACAGGACTGCATTAGCAGTGATATTTTCCTAGCAACTAACAAACATTATCAGGCCAGCAGGCTCTCTTGCCTATGCCTGCAATACTATTCTTTCCAGCTGGCATTCTATGTTGGTTCTAAAAGATGGTTCCATATTTTTAAAGTTATAAATACCTGGGTGAATCACTGAATGGTTTCCATGCATTTCCAGGTTTATTATTTGTCCTGGATTTTCCCTACTGGGTACTGAGATCTCTAATAATTTACAAGCCCCAGGATTATACTGGGAGGATGGAAGAGTGAAAATCTCCCCTGCGGAACCTCCTCAACTGACTCAAAGGTTGCTTTCTCCAGTAATTCTTATGGCTGATGAGAAAGATCCATCATGCTCCTGACTTTCATTAAATGTGATCATGAGAAACATGTACAAGTTAAAGATGATTCACTGGATTTTATGGGGGAAAAAACATGGCTGTTCCATTCTTAGCCAGCAAGTTTTTTCATAGTCCCATAGCAATGAGGAGAAATGGAACTTTTCAGCAGAAAAAATGGTGGAGGTAACAATAATGATGCCAGGTGATAGTGGCTGAAAGAGGAAAGTTTTGTCTTACTCATTTTTCTGGAAGATTTCAGTTTTGTCTTACCTCTTTTCATTAGCTGCTCAGAAGTTGCTCAAGTTTTAATCCAAGTGTGTACGAATGTCAACAGTCTATAACCTTCTTGCTCATCCTTTACATTCTAGTTTATTTAGAGGTGACTTACAAAGCAAAAACATTTTTAGGCAAAGATTATATTACTTTGTAAAGATCTAGAACTCATGGGTTCCCTGCCTAATTTTCCTATGAGAAGCTCTCTACACCTGTTGAACCTATGTATGTACACGTGAAACATGCAAATGCAAAACCATTCTTACCATGCCTAGCCAGGAATTAACAACAAAGAATTAACAACAAAGCAACTCTTTCCTGACTGAAACCAGCACACACCCACAGACACATTGTGAAGCTCAAAGCTTTCAGAGATCTAAAGAAAAGCTTGGCATAGGAGAGTCTAGTAGTGATAGCAACTGAAAAAATAGGCATATATATAGTTTTAGTTGGTCTCTGCAATAAAATGAAGCTTATGTTCCCATCTGCCCATCTCTCTGATTATCTGTCAGTCATATTCTGCTTGAGCAATTTTTGGAGCTATTGATCACTCTCTCTCAAATCTGAAACAGGGCTGGAAGTCTCCAAGATAATTATGATCCTACAGATTTTCTGACAATAAGAGTTTGGGTAACAGACAGAGACACTAATTCATGTTATTCTAAAAAATGAGCAGCCTGAAAAAGACTTCTATATGTTTTGTTTGACAGCGATCAGCATATACGCATTGCCCAGCATTTACCAATGTAGCCCTTGGTAAGACAAAGCATGTGCTGGCTTTTGTGAAATTAAGGCACTTAAGGATTACTGTAGAGGGGCTTGGCTCAGAGGAAAAAAAGGAACAAATTAAAGGAAACTGAGTTCAAGTAAAAAAAAGGAACAAATTAAAGGAAACTGAGTTCAAGTAAAAAAATAAAATTAAAAAACCCACAGAATTTATACAATCTTAATTAAGTCTCAATACAACTTTGCAAGGCCAGTTGGGATGTTACACACTCACAGTTCAGTTGAAACCTACTTTATAACCTCAGCTTTATTTCCTGAGGTTATTACCAGCTGTGTATCAGGTGCAGCTAGAACCATCTCCAAACACATCTCTAAACTCAGTTCCTCCACATGGACTTCACAGACATCACTGGTCCCTCTATGACTTTGATCAGATACACACATTTTGGTGTTCAATACAGGAGCATTACTCCTACCTTTCAATTGCCTACCAAACACAGAACCAGCTAAATGTTACACATGGTTTCTACGTGAAAACATGCTTTCTGAAAATAGGAAAATCCCCTATCGAACACTGATAAATTTGAAGAAAACTTTGCAGATTTAACTTCTACTTTTTACTTCACATGTTTGCGTGTCGGTGTTTAAATCACAGAATCCCAGAATGGTTTGGGTTGGAAGGGACCTTAAAGACCATCTAGTTCCAACCCCCTGCCATGGGCAGGGACACCTTCCACTAGACCAGGTTGCTCAAAGCCTCATCCTGCCTGGCCTTGAAGACAGCCAGGGATGAATGCAGGTCTTCTGTGGCATGGAGTGTGTCAAATGTATGTTCACACAGAGGTGTCCCAACAGCCTGGGCTAGAAGTTCTCTAACTTCTGCAAGGAAGCATTCTGTAAGATTAGAAATCTTCATTTCTAAGTGTTGATGTGCTGAAAAATGTAATTTCTACACAAGTCTAAGCTAGCATCACAGCCTCGCAGATTAGCACAGTTCCGAGGCTTGATGGCCCTGGCAGTCAGGCTCTTGGCAGCACGTCAAGGCAGCCCTTGGCAGCACGGCATTTTGGGCCAGGACCTTGTGATTTAAGGGCAGAAAGCCATGCCGTTTAGGCTTCACAGTTCATGCGTACAGTTGACTAATGACCATGAAACTGTTATTGCCATGGTTCATTATGTTATGTCAAAGGGGACAATGGTTGTTTTTCCAACAAAATGCTCTTAATTTAGTGAAACCAAACTGGTATCAATTATCATGCAGAAAGGTTCAGAGGAGATAATAATGTCTAAGATGCTTCAGGGTTCTTGTTTTTTATTGCTAATTTGTACATGTTTTGACAGTAATCACTGAACCTTTTGATGTTTCCAGAGGTTCCCATGGTGCTCCTATGAGAAGTTTTGGCAGGTTCTGCAGTCCTCAGATCAACAGCAGGAGGATTTATTCAACAGCAAGTACTGGGTTTATTCTTTTACTTTACAGATCAGAACTTCAAGCCTACAGATTTTTGTCATAATACTTAAAAAGAAAATTTTAAATGTAAAGATAAACAGATAGTGAAAACTTGAAATCTAATTGTTCTAAAAATAGCTACCTTTTTGTCCTTCTGAGGTTGTTTGTGGTTTTACAGGAGTCTTAACTTGCTCTTCTGTTCCACCTTGCTGTAAGAAACGCCAGTATGAATACAACTAGCTATACTTTCGCTGTCCTGTGAAGAAATAAATGGAGAAAAAAAGGCAAAAAAGCATTTTCAACTACATTAACGATACGTTTTATGTGTAATTGCAGAAGGAAAATTTAAAACTCATTTCTGCAGAGACCTGCTTATATGTATTACTTGCTCACAATAAGTAAGTAGTTCTGTTACTTCAGGGTGATTACTGAGGATGTATAAGATTAAGCATCTGAATGAATCTGGATTGTATTTCAGACCCTGTCTACAGTACCATCTATTTTAGGCACATTTTCAACAGAGAAATTCAAGAGTGCTATTCAGACTATCTCCTCTTTGCAGATGCCTGACTTACATAATTGCTAGAGCCTTGTTCCTCCATAAAGTATCCAGAGCAGCTAAATATGAATTGACGTGAATAGTCTACAGCAACTCATCCTGACAATCCAAACCTTGCATTCCAGGAGTCACGCAAAGAGATGTCTAAATTGTCTTTGCATCCCTTGACTTACATTTGTTGGCTTTACACTGTCAATTATGAATTCTGTTCAAAAGCACTCGTGGTAGTGCCTAGTTTTATTGTGCATAGTGGGCAATGACTGCAGTAACCAATCACCTGGGAAGTCAGAAGCCCTAGCTGGCCACAGGGAGCTTTCAAGCATTGCCCAAATTCCCCAGAGCAGTATCTAAACCACCAACTTGAACACAAGGCTGGGAAAGAGCCTTTTCTGTCCCTTCTTAGGGAACCTGGGCCATGGCACCAACTGTAACAGGAGGTCAAATGGAGCATGGACATAGAGCTGCCAGGGAAGATAATGACTGTGTCACCTCTACTTTTTATTTTACCAGTATAGCAAAGTCCTGACACTGATTGTCACCACTTATGAATGCTGTTAAGGGGTCATCTTTCCTCACTGCCCTAGGAAAATGAGATTCTTCAGAGCAATCTGCTCCTGGAAAGCTGTTCCTGCCAGCCCCTTAGTTTACCACACCAGCCAGCTGGCTCAGGTAAATGCACCCGGGGCCTTCTCCAGAGCTCTGTCCTAGAAGAGCACTCTTTGGAAAACAAAAGATAGAGTCCAGCGCAGCCTCAAAGCCTCAGTCATCCCTGTGTTGTCATCAGGGACAAGGTAATGGTCAGGAACGAATGAATGGTAGACAATGAGGGAAGAAGAGGCAGCAAAAGAAAAATCAGGTGCAAAGTTGTTCAAAGTGTTTTTATATAAAGTGGGAAAATCATCTGAATGAAACCATTCATAGCAGTGTCTGTTGGATTTCTGCTGTCATCAGACCCCACTTTACTGAGACCTGAAACAAAAACCAAGACCCAGAGAGGCTCTGACAGGTATATACTTCTCTGAATGGACTACTTGTAAACACTAAATTCTCCATTTTAGAAAAAAAAAACCCAACCTTCTGAAATTAAAAACCCTACTGCTACTACTTCTATTTGACCAAAACTGAATTAATGATTTTAGAAAGCAAAACCTAACCAGTTCATGGCATTTCAGGATCTCACCCATCTTATAGCACTAACATACATGCTTGCTAACACAAAACTGTAACCTTAACATTTTCTGCCTTTCTGCTTCTGGAGGCATTAATCAGTAAAGTTATTCAATTTTAACACTTTAATTAGGTGTCAATTAAATATGAAGAGCTGAAACGTCTATGTAACTCATGTCTCCCAGGATACTTCTTCCAAGTGAAGTTTACAAAAGATTTAAAAAGCATTAAGATTCTGTTGTTTTGCTACGGACAAAGCCTCATTAAAGCCATGGAAGGGAGCTACATACCTCTCTGCAGGGCTAAATCCATGTGTTATCACTGAGTTACCTGTTCTGTGATTCAGAACCCTGAAAGAGCACAGGCCTCAGAAATGGTGGGGAAGGCCCACGTCACTTTCTTACGTTCAGGTCCATGAGCACTGTTGAGTTTTTTGCCAAGGAGAATTTGCATTTGGCTCTGTGGTTAAGGCAGAGGTTTCTGACATCCTCTGTGGAACAAAAAGGTTTGTTTGTTTTCTCTGGATTCAAGTAAAATTCTGTTGGGCACCACAGATGAACTTCACCAGGCAGAACAAACTGACTTCTTACCAAGTCCCATAATAGTTACTTGAAGTGAAGAAAAGCCCATGTTGCCAGATGCTTGATTCATTTCTAATTTTAAAAATAGAATATCTTTTTAAAAATTAAAAACAACAAGGAAACAAAGGAAGAAAACTGCTTATATTCTAATTGTTTCTGCAGAGTGGAATTAACTAGCAATTTTCTAAGAATACATTTTTTCATGGGGAAATAACAAAGCATCAAACCCAAGTGGTTCACAGAAACATTTTGGTTTGGACGTATTTTTCCCAAAACAGAAACAGGATTCTGACAACTGAGAAGCCATCTTCTTTAGTGGTCTGCTAATGAGCCCCGGTTTCCTTGCGTGTGGCTGAGAGACAGCCCTGCTCTGTGGGATGTTGGTTGACAAGTAACTCATAACCCCAAAACAACCTGTCTCAGAGCCAGAGGTTCACAACAGCCCAGCTGTGCTGGTGGCTCTTGGGAGCACAATGCTCCTCGGGCTCCCTTCAGCATGGGGTGAAGTTATCCTTATTCCGGGAAAAGGTCTCCAACTGTCCCAAAGCCAGAAACTTTCCAGAAACCACTGTCCTTTTTAGATTTAGCAAATGGAGTCCTTGGTGCACTTGGCAACATGCAGAATCCCTGACGTCACATATCTGGCTACTTCATGTTGCTTTGAAAAATAAGGAAAAAAATAAGTATACCTGCAGACAACTTTTTGTGTATGATCTGTAGAAACTTTGGGAGTCTCTGTGCAAATGGTAGCTTGACCCTGAACTAGCTCCACCAGGTCACCTGCTTCCCCTAGCTCCTTTGAACACGCTTCTATAAGTGTCCTCTAGCACTCTGAGTCCTGATGCTGTGTCCTGAGACAGTGCCAGAGTTCAAGAGCTTAGAGGGCCAATTACCAGTTACTAGCTAGATCCTTTCTTAATAAAATTGAGCGTCTGTTTTGTAAACAGTTTTGCTAAGAAACACATTTTCATTTTATAACTTGGTCTGTAACGCTGAATTACACAGTAGCACTGCAGAAATGAAGTCACAGATATCCTGCAGCCTAATTCACCATTATAGGGTAGATAAAACGATGACCAAATGTTCAGATTTACAGATAAAGAGGAATACTCATTATTCCAGGGCAGAAGATGAAATTCAGCCGGAGACAGGAGGAGATTACCCCCCTTAATATCTACCCCTTCACAGCTGGTTATACGCACTCCATGATTTTGGCATTACAGCAGAATAGAGGGCCAGGGCCCACTAGGCATTACATGGAAATTAAGACTTGCAGAACAGAATAGAGGAACGAGGAAGAAAATATTCTTGCAGAAAACAAGTCCTTCCTCAGAACAAGAAGCATAATCCCCAGCAGCTGGGGAATAGTGCACTGGATACTGTGGGCCAGTGAGAGAGATCGCACATCCCTGGTTATGGGAGACTCTTACAGCAGCCAGTATTAGATAAAGGCTTTCACATACTGCTTTGCTGAGAGCATCTTCCTTCTCACACATCGCAGGCATCAGTCAAGGCATGAGAGTGTAATTTTTCCAGTTATATAATTTGGGCACGGCTCCAGTTAATAGACAGGGTAACAGTCAAACAGCACAAGGGGAAAAAAGGAGACTGCATTTGCAACTGAGACACTATTTAAGATGAAAGGTAAATAAATTATGTGATTTTAATATTTCAGCCCAATCAGACAAGCCTTCTTTGCTGTGGATACTTATTGTATTCCTGTAAATTCATAGCCCTTTGCCTTTATTCCTTTTTTCCACAGATATTTTAACATCCAGCTTAGTCACCCGACCTTTCTATCATCACAGCAAGGCAAAAGTTGGCTCCTGACCTCCGCAGTCTCCTCGCTGCAGACAGACGTGCCTCGGACCACGGGCCTGCGCTACGAGCAACTGCTGGGAAGTGCTTACAAAGTCAGAGCAGCTTTTCTTCTTAACCATACGTCTTGCTTTGATTTTTCTCTACGCTGATCAGGTGCCGATTCTCTGTCAACTCTAAGATACCTCAAACTAATACTTAAATGTGTTTCACATTTTTTATTTTTTATTACTCATTACGTCAGGAGTTGACATGATTTTGTCAGGATTGCCAACACTTTCCAATGCTCCCCCTTTATTCTGCTGGGGTAGGAACTCTAGGTATAAGACTGTCGTATCTCACAGCTCTAGCAGCAAATAAACACATCAGAAACTGAGCTGATATTCTTGTATGGTTCTGAGCTGCTCATTTTCATGCTACGTTTGGGTTACTCCCCATTACTTCCTTCTTGTGCAACATGTTCTGTCATGGAAAAAATGATCTGTTTGCAATTGAAAGTGCTGCTGATATAATGCATTTCTCTAAGAAAAAAAAACCACATAGATGAAGAAACACTACTTTATGTGATTTGTTCTAGGCAGCACTTGATCTACCCTAGTATGGACAGAGTTACACCCCAGATAGACAGAGAGATTGTTCTCCTGCAAGGGAATTTTCTCCCAAGCAACAGGGGGTGGAAGGGGTGTGAATGGCAGCAGGACCCCACAAATCAGAGCAGTTTTGAATTCCAACTAGGATTGCACAAGAGACTTTGCGAAAGGATACCCCAAATGTATGTGGAATCAGTGACAGCTAACACACCTGTGCCCCTTCCTCATCAGTGACTGCTTGAACACCAACCTGACTGTCTCAGAGCATCATGACTCCTTAACCTGCGGGAAAATTATCTGCCACCAAGGTACGTTCTGTTAGTGGCACTCATGGCACAGCTATATTGGTGTGACCTGGATCTCTGCAGCAAGGATTGTGCAGAAACCTGCATAATGTTTCAAAACCTCAGGTTCCCAGCACACTGGGACAGTGCAAGAGAAGGGTCTGAGCAGGGCTGCCAGGCTGAAGCTGAGACAGAGGGAAGTGATGTACAGGGAGACACCATTTTTACCCTAATTAGGTTCCTGGTTCACATTAGTTCCTTGTTCAGAAAATCCTTACAGTGGTCACAGGATGGGTGCCTTCCCTATCCACACACACAGATGAAGTTTTAACTTCTGTGCTCTTGATTAGAATGGTATTATGCAAATTTTAAGCCTCTGCCACATGTAAAAGAGAACCCCAACTGCACCCACTCTAAGGGACTGTATTTTCTATAAATGCTCAAAGTGATTAAAATGCTTTTGGCTGAAGCAGTGAGAAGAAAACCCGGCAACCCCTGTGTGAAATAAATGGTTGGACACCATTAATGAATGGATCCTTTCATTATGTTAAAGGTGTTTCCTCTTCAGGAACCACAGATAGGCCAGTTAACAACAAAGCTTCAAGCTCTTAGTCCTTAAGAAATGAGATGTTGCAGGAGCCAGCATTAACTGTCATGTGTGAGGAGAGGAATCTATCTTAGAACCCATTAAAGCAGGCAGTCCAGGAACATGCAAGCCAAAAGCTTTTGGAGCATAGCTTCACTGTTGAAAGGCAAGTGTCTGCATTCAACATGCTCTTTAGACACACCTCTGCCTTCAAAATACCTGGACTACCTGCAGATGAGGGGCAAAGGCATTTGCTGTGGATAAGTGGCACTAAAAGACAGTTGGACTGCTGGAGTTTATGCAAGGGGTAGTGAGAACCTGTGCTGCTGCTGAAGCTCAGCAGGTGACTCTACGCCTGTGATCCTCATCCTCAACGCTTGCTTGCTCACTGGCCATTCACAGGGAGGTCCTTTTTCTCTGCAGTTGTCTTGATCACTTCAACTGGCCACTTTCTCCTCATTTCTGCCTGCTCACTGCCCAGGCAACTGCTTTAAAAAGAGTGGTGATGCCTAGCTGACTGCAGCGCTTTCCTTGAAGCTGGACAGAAGGTTAAAAGCAGGATTTACATCTTCTATTCTGATGTGGTATTTATGTTAATGAGCCTCAGAAGTAATGGAAAAGAAGTTTACAGTGAGTGAATACATAAACTAATGGATGACATTTGATGGGGTTTATTCAATGGGAGCAAAATTTGATTTTTAAAGTGCAAGTCTGCTCTGAAACGTGACTGTAAAACCACCCAGTAAACAGAGCAGATCTGTGTGTATTTTGAGTCGTGCCAATGTTTTCTTTAGGGTAAGAAGGCTCTGCAGACAGGTTGTATAAAACATTGAATTTAGCCCCTTGAATGCTGTTAAGATTAAAGATTGATCTTAAAATTATCTGTCCTTCAGTGCAACAGCCTCTCCAAGATACAACATAGACTTGTACTAAATAAAATGTCACTTCGAAACCCAGTATTTTGGCCTTGATTTGAGATGCCAAACACTTTACAATCCATATAGAAGTACACTGCAAAGATGGCTTTTAAACTGATTGCAAACTCACCCACCTTGTTATTTACATGCTCAACTTTAAACACATCAGGAAAACTGCAATAAAACCTCATCCAGGTATTTTTTTTTTCCCAGTACCCTCCTGAATCAGTTCTCTAAGCTGAAGATAATTCTTCCTGGGGAGCGACAGAGAAAAAATGTTGCTAACAAACAGGACCACTTCTCCTCATAAAAGGACAATTTGCAAAGCAGTAACCCAGCTCTTGCTCCGTAAGTTATGAAATATTTAGTATTTAGTTACGACAGGCCTGTGACATGCTACCTCCTATTCCTCTGCTCTTTTGAATTCCAAACAAAGGAATTGTAAGAAAGAAATATGGGGAACCTTGAAATTGCCATTAATGGCCCTCAAGAGTAAATCAGGGCCCTCAAGAGTAAATGTTTTATTTCTTTGCAGCACTTCAATACTAGTAACTTCTGAAACATATTTCCTTCCAAAATACTTTTTTAGATTATCTAGGGGAGTCTTGTCACCAGCACTGAACTACAACTACAGCAGTCCTGCCATGAAAGCAGGCTGTAACACACCAGCAAACAAAACCCCATGAGATATCAGAGAACAGCCAGAATTCAGCGTCCAGGTGAAAATGTGGGTAGAACTCAATTTGCAAACCTGCACTGGGAGCATCCAAATTAAAATATGGGCAAGTCTTACGGAGGGCGCCAGGGCAGTTCTAGTGATACAGAGCTTTGGTTTAGAGCTCATCTGGAAGACAGGGTCTCTTTCAGCACAAGGATGTTTGAATTTGTGGTGAAGTAGCACTTCAGAGGAAGGAACGGCCAGTACCACTCCGTGGAGCACACAGGACACTCTAAAGAACCTTCTCATTAAGCTACAGACCAGGCCTGCACCTGCTTACTCTACGAACTGCAATCTTACTGCCTCAGATGTGTGATGCAGACTCCAGTTCTTTGGGCAGATGAAAATTCCTATTTAAAGCATTATACATAAAGGATGAAAGGAAGATGGGCAGCCTGTGTAACAAAATTAACTCCTACTTAGAAAAAGAAAGAAACTGGCCATTAAAAAATATAGTTTCGTCTTACAACAAACAGCACCACAGTGCCACTGCACAGCACAGGGACTGGAAAAGAGATGTGATGTAGGGAGAATACAAAAACAAGGAATAAAAAAGAAGGAATTAATTTGCAGTATGAAAGAAAAGTTGCATTCGAAGAGAAGGTTCTACCCTAACAGCAACATCCTATTTTTATAGGAATAACTTAATAAAAAATTGGTTTCCGCTTGTAGCTGAACTATAACACTTCCTTATTTTCAAGCCAATTCATGGAACATGCTGGTTTTCTCTAACTAGCTTCAGATTTTTGAACTTGACTACGTAAGCAACTTCACGAGCGTTTTTAAGAACACGGAATTCAATGTCATGCCTGTTCAGTAAGAATCATCCTCTACCAGACAGAATCAGCAGAGCTCAGCTCTCTGTGCCGCCTACATCTAGGCTGCTGGCACCAACAAGAGAATCACAAGGACAGATGTACACAAGGAACAGTCTTTTTTAGCAAGAAGACTGGACAGCTGTTACTGTGAAGTTCTGACTAATTACTCCCAAAAACTGTTGCAGGAAAGTACAAAATGGATGCAAATACATGCTTAAAATAGACAACTTTTTTTAGTCTGCATCTTCAGTACATTTAAATTCAGTGTTTTGCTACTCGTTTTGCTTTTTCATAATGTTACAGTTTTACACTGAAGCAACACTTTCCACTACTTTAGTTTTCTAATAACTGGAGAACATCAGATTTTCAGCAGAACTACTTTCTGTTAAAACGTGTCACACTTAAAATGCTCAGCACTTCTGTGTGAATAGAATCCCATTTAGGCTCTTATTAACGTTCTCACTGTACGAACAAAACCACATCAAACTCAAAATTGGTTTGACATTGCAAGAAGCCTGGGCTATGTTTGCAATCAAGAGCACCTTCTGATACACTGAATTCTCACGAGTCAAGAACACTGAAACACTTCCACAAGCTATGTTCTTCCTTCGGGTATGGCAGTGTGAAATAAATGGAACACTTAAGCAACACGAATGCTATAAAAATCCCAACCTTATAATAATAAATATTTTTTCCAGCAATCTAAATTATATAATAATATTTCAAAGAATACTGTTCATACATAAAAGTAATTTTTTCAGGTTTAATGTTGAAACAACTCTGTTTTTAAGTATGTTTTACTGTGCTGAAAAACCTTTAACATATTAATAGTTGGTGCATTGATCCCCTGAACAAATGCTTCATTTCAACAGCTGAAATAATTCCACTGAATAAACAGTACTATCCATGAGTAAACATAAACAGTAATCAAAGCCTTTAATTTCACTATTTTATATCTTGACTAAACTGTTCTAAAATGCAGTTGAGACAGCTAATATTGTGATTTCCGTTTTCAACCCTTCCCCCCAGCACTTATGAATTAATTAGCACAACTTTCACATTCTTTTTATACAAGTAGGCTAATCCGAGTTAAAATAATTATTTTATATTGCTAACTAGAATCATTATTTGAACTGACTAGTGAAATCACTTGAGTCCATATAGTCTCTTTCTTATTTTTTTTGGAACGATTTCACTGTGCGGTATACCCAGACCCTCTTGACTCGTAGCACTCATCCACTGGACAAATTAGGACTGCTCCCATAACCAGCAAGTAATTTGTTTAAATTAGTGTTTTTCTTTTCTCCATCCAACTTATCCCACTTCATGGCATGTCTAATGTTCTCAGCCCTGACTAGGCTTTTACTTTCAATTAAAAAAGTCATTTTCCCTTCAGCAAACAGGAAAACTTAGTACTGCACATGTCACCACTCCGGTTAGAAACCCCTCATTTGCTGTGTGCCCCAGTACATAGAATTAACCTCCAGCTCAGCCTCCAGCATGCTCCTCAGGAAACTTCGGGCTTGGAAAATTATAGATACCTTAAAAGTACGTATTAGGCAGACGTAGTAGCAGGGAGGGGATCCTTTTACAAGGTGAGTAGACTGGAGAGTGGCCCATCTGGAAAATGGACCCATTCTTCTCCAGTTTGCCCATCTGGAGAGAACCATCATCTACCAGAGCTTTCCTTGCCCTGATATTTGTATGCTCAGTCTCTGCCAGGGAGCTGCAAAAGCAGCCACGAGCACAGTGTGTTTCCTGACCTACTCACCCTTCTGCAAAGGGCTGCACTGTAGGGATGGACGCCGTGCCGTCCTGCGCTGCCTGTGATGTTCCTTCCCATGTTCACCTAGCGAACATTTCCCTGGGACAGACAGACCTCCCACAAAGGTCCTTGCTGCATGTCACCTGAAGGACTGTTGCATTTTCAGCAGTTTTGTGCAAAAAAATGCCTTGGCTTGGGATTATATGGACTTCTAGAAAGTTTGTGTTAAAGCACTCCTGCGTTAGCCACCCACGTCACTTAGGCCTTCCAAAAATTTCAGATTTTGAGAGTAATCTGTCCCCATCCTCTTGACACCTGCCCTTCAGATATTTGTAAGCATTGATGAGATCCCCTCTCAGTCCTCTCTTCTCCAGGCTAAACAGACCCAACTCTCTCAGCCTCCTAAGAGGTGTTCCATTCCCTCGATCATCTTTGTAGCCCTCTGCTGGACTCTTTCCAGTAGTTCCCTGTCTTTCCTGAACTGGGGAGCCCAGAACTTGACCCAGTACTGCAGATGTGGCCTCACTATGGCAGAGTAGAGGGGGAGGATAACCTCCCTTAACCTGCTGTCCATGGTCTTTTTTAGTGCACCCCAGGATACCACTGGCCTTCTTGGCCACAGGGCATACTGGTGGCTCATGGTCGACTGACTGTCCCCCAGGACTCCCAGGTCCCTCTCTACAGAGCTGCTTTCTAGCAGGTCAACCCCAACCTGTACTAGTGCATTGGGGTTATTCCTCCCCAGGTGCAGGACCCTACAGTTGCCCTTGTTGAACCTCATTAGGTTGTTCTCTGTTCAACTCTCCAGCTTGTCCAGGTCTTGCTGTATGGCAGCTCAGCCTTCTGGTATATCAGCCACTCTTCCCAGTTTGGGTCATCTGCAAACTTCCTGAGGGTACACTCTGTCCCCTCACCCAGGTCGTTGATGAACATGTTGAACAAGACTGGGCCCAGTATGGACTAGAACAGGCTGCCCGGAGAGGTTGTGGGGTCTCCTCTGGAGATATCCAAAAGCCGTCTGGATGCGTTCCTGTCCAACCTGCTCTAGGTGAACCTGCCTTGGCAGGGGGGTTGGACTAGATGATTTCCAAATGTCCCTTCCAAACCCTACCGTTCTGTGATCCCACAACAGCAGCCTCAGCCATGTCCCACCCCTATATGAAGGCAAGGTCTGGGCTTGCCCAGCCACCCTTCCCCCCTTTGTTTTCCCCCATCCCCTGGTTTCTGCAGGAAAACAACACAGTATAGAGCCCTGAAGTGAGCATTGGATTATTTTGCAAGGTCTCTCTTTTGAACAAGTAGGAGATGAAAGGAGCAGCAGAGGATAGCCACTGGTTGGTTTAAATGGAATTTCATTGCCTTAATTCTTCAACTGTTGAATATGGATAAAAGTACTTTCCTCCTGCTCTTTGTCTCTAAATCATACTAGTATATATAACATTAGCAGAAGGAGGTACAACTAATTACAGCCGCCAAAACGCAGACTTCCAGCAAAGTACTTAGCTCCTTACAGGACTAAGTTCTTCAAAATAATGATCTGTTTATTTTTAGCTGTGTTTTTGATGAATCTTTTTCCATCTAGGTTTGGTTTTTTTTTCCCAGCAGCAGTAAAGATATTGCTTTATCTGATTTCACTGCTTTAATTAAGTGATTCTCAGTGCACAATCAGTTCTATTTTAGGCTGTTCTAAAGTTTATTTGAGGTGTATACTAAGCAGTGTAACATAACTGCAGATGTCAAAGCCTGTGTCATCCCAACATTAAAATGTTGCTTTGATTTCCTGAAGGTTAAAAGAAAAAAAAAAAGTTCCAGTAAATTTGTCACAGAATTATTTTTATCTGCGTTCTAAAAATGCAAGTGAAAAATTGCCAAAACCCAAGATTCTATATACAGTGTACTAAACATCTTGCCTGCTTTTTTTTTTTAAATTATTTTTTAAATATTTTGGATAATAGGGATAATGAATACATACTAGCATAGAACCTAGGGAAAAAAGCTCTGGCAGAAGCATAGAAAGGTCATCTCGTCCCTTCATTGCCCAATGATGGAACTAAACATTCCAGCATCATTCTTGTGGGTGTCTGGTTAACCTGGGAGTAAAGGACTCTGGTGATGAAGTCTCTATGGCATTCCTAGGGGCACCCCGCAACTGCTTCATTCTACCTAGTGTTGGGAAACTTTCTCATGTATAAGCTGAATCTTTTGTTGTCATTTAAGCCCATTAACCCATGTCCTAGCAGCCATGCACTTAGAGTGTTCAATCTTTCCTGCAACGTATTTTCATATATTTTGTTCTCCCTCAACAATTTCCTTCTTTCAGCTGTGTGGCATCATTGACTTCTTCTGGTCTTTGCATAAGCTCTGTTTTCTAGGTGTCTGATCATAACATTTTCTTCTAGAAAGTAGAAGCAGCCCAAATCTGAAAACTGTATTCCAGACAATGCTTCCCAGTACTGCATATGGTGGCAATATGATGCTACAATCTTCCTCGTACAATGTGATTTTTAATTTTATTTTGTTTTTACAAAGGCGTAGCAACAGTTCCGGACTGGAGACTGGCCGCTGCAGAACCCCGTTTGAGACATCCTTCTGTTCTGACAGTGATCCTGTGAAAAACTAGTCAATGAATACAATTTCCACTTGGTCCCTTTGCTAATTCGTCACAAACACATTTCCTCAGGTTGCTTATCAAATGTGAAGCAGTGTCAGAAGGCATGCTAAAGTCAAGATATCTGATGCCAGCTGCTTATTTCTTATCCACAGGGCTAATTACTTTGTCAGACAACAAACTAGACTAAATTTGACAAGATCTACTTTTGGTAATTCCATGTTGATCATTACTTGACTCCTTGCTTCCATTTTGATGTTTGCAAAGAGTTGATCTGATTAGCCATTCAAGCAATTTTCAGTGAACTAAGGTTGTTTGGGCTATAATTTTCTCTTTTAATTCCTTCCTGTCATCATCCCTTTAATGAAGACTGGCAAAATGTTTGCCGTTATAAGTTGCCTGGAATTTCAGCCCCTTCCGTGAGTTGCCAAAGGGCTCCTTATTGGTTTAGTAATTCCTCTGAATATTCTAGAATGCAGATGAGTTAGTTTAAATGATTTGAAAAGATGTGACAGGTTTAGGGAGTCTAACCTGCTCTTTTACTTTCCCCTTTATCACAAGTGTTAATTGTACCACACATCAGTTCAGAGTTGACCTTCTCGGGAGACTGATGCAGAAAAAGGCACTAAACATTTCAGCCTTCTTGGAACCATTTGTTGAAAGCTATTCCTCTTTTCTATACAGCAAACCAATATTTTTCTCAGTCTTTCTCATCAGTATTGTGCTGATGAATGAGTTCACATCACCCTTGATACCCCTTGCTAATAGCATCACAAAACAATAGTTTTGAGAGGCTGGACTTTTTATTCAGTTCCTCTATTTCCACATTATTCCTTTTTATCAGTGAAGACAACTGTCCTCACTGTTCTCATCTTCTATCCATTTTCTATATGCTTCCTTCTTGTGACTGAAAATCAATAACTAACTTGAAATTTAGACATGGTGGTCTTTCATTACAGTTCCTATCCTGCCTTTGACCACCTGAGCCAGCATCATTGGAATCTTTTGTCTGAGAAACTCCCAGCCTGCCTTAACCCATTTTTGCGTTAGTTTTGGTTCCTCTTGAGATTGCGCACTGCAGATATCTGAATTTTGCTCTTGAAATCCTCTGGTTTTCTGTTGTTCCTGTTATGATCAAGTCATGCCCTGGAGATTCATGCCAGCTAGCTCCTCACAAAAAACCTAATCCCAATCTTTTTGAGAGGGTGTAACTGATAATTTAATTTCCTCTACAGACTTCAGAGTGCTTTTAATTACTTACTGATCTCACTTAAGAGAGAGAGAACCTGTGGCAGAGAAGTTATCGAGAGGGTTGCCAGCAGTGGTGTGCTGATTGGGTTCTGCTAATGCCTTGGTGACTATCTTTAGATTTCTAGGGTGGGATTTACTTCACCTAAATTTCAACACCAACAGTATAAATATCTACTTGGCACCTCAGCTGTTCCGTTCCAGTCAGGGAACATGTTAATTCATCTGAACTGTTTTAGGCATCTTCTGTAAAACTAGATGACTTGAAGATCACTTGAAGACTCTGGCACTAACAGAAGTGAGAAAATTTACACAGGAGAACTGACCGGGCCTCTCCCCTAACCTTCTGGGTTACAACCAGGTGGTTTAACCTTGTGTTTTAACCAGTGTCCAAGAGAGAACATTCTAGGCTAACACACCTGTACCTTTTTTAGATCTTGCTTATAAAACAATTTCCAAGTTGATTTAATTTTATACTTCCTTTTTATTACATGGTTTGCTTTGTTTGACTATTTCCACTTTGTTCTGCACAGAGCAGAACAGCCTAATCACCGCTTATTGGCAAACACAGCAAAGCGGGGAGGGGGGAGGGATGAAGGCTGGGAATGAAAGGTGAAGAGCCTTTTGCTGCAGCGATGCCTTTCCTGAAGCACTCTCCCAAGCCCAAGGGAAGGGAATCAGTCCATCCGCACTCTCAGAGCACACATCTTTTAGGCTCTCAGGGCTATCAATGCAGGAGTATTCCAATGCAGTTTTAAAGGTGACCTATAATTAATGAAAGACTTTTTTATATATACTAGACAAAACTTTCTTCTCAAAAGCATCAAGGAAACTTTCTTCCCTTCTTCCCTTTTTTTTTTTTTTTAGCTAGTTCCCTGCATGTCAAATAAACCTCTTTGTTCTTCACTGCTTCGAATTTCACCACTTCTGGCTGCTATCTGTTTCCTCTTGTTGGCAAGGGGCAAGCCTTGTTGTTCCTCTTTCTTCTCTAGCTCCACTTTTTATACATCTATTGTGTGAGATATTTTTATCTTTAATTAAAATCCTCTTTGCAGTCCTCTTAATGCAAATGCTACATTATTTGGAAAGAAAAATAAACTCTGTTCTGTTTACACAATGAAGGCCAGCAGAACTGTTCCAACACCTTCTAAAAAGCCAGCCTCCAAAGCAATCAGTGTAACAATTTTTTTCATTTTGTTTCTCGTATATCTGTGAAATATTTCGAAGAAAAATCTTCACTAATAAATATAATCTCCTTGTTCAATGTTATTTACTCAGCCAGAAGCACTTTTCACTTTTAAATTATCACCATACAGTCATCGATACATTAACTACCGCAGTGACATTTTAATGAAGCTGTTTCTTGTATACTATTTCAGAATTCCTAGTTTTCTGCACTGAAACAATGAGATCTTTGAACATTCCATCACTGTAAAAACCAATTATCATTTTTAAAGAATGCCAAAAGGGAACGGACAGCAGACATGCCACTCAGTAACCTGTATTCCACCTTTTCAGGGTACAAGTGGAATATGCTTGTCAAGTCAGGGACTGCAGGATGTGGTAGATTTGAGAATGAGTGTCACCCTAACTCAAGCAGTCATGACCTGTGCTGGTATTTGGAGTGTTCCTATCCTTCTGGTCACTCTACAATAGAAGAAAACAGAGAACCCATCAAGATGTTACCTTCCACAGAGCTTGTTAAAAATAAATGTTTTATTTCTAATTGTTTATCTGAAAGAGAATCTGCACAGCCTGGTGCAATCTTTGCACTTCTGCTGATGAGCATGGCAGGATGACAAAAAGTACTTTATATCCAGGAAAGGACTCAGAGGCTTAGTGACTCCAGGAACGTAACCCAGTCCTTGCATGCTCTGGTTCTGTACATCATACCAGGGATAATGTAGGCGCCTCAGAAGGGTGTCTGAAAGAGCACCCCATGCCAAACAAGGAGTTTGTCATAGGAACGTCTCCATCACTGACAGCAGCCTTGGTGAAAACATCTTGGAATCAGTAAAGGAACTGAAAATTATATACACATCGCCCTCCACTAAATGTAGCCTTCATCAAGAATAATCAGAATGTGAGACCTGTGGTCAAAGCAGGGAACCAAAACGTCAACTCCCCTTCCTGTGGCAGAACTTCAATCACTACGCTTTTATTCAACACCTGAATGTCACTGTTTTTAAGGAAAAGAGGGATCTCTTTAAAATAAAACGCATAGGGGGTTGCATTCAGGACAGGATTCAGGGTCTGATGGCGTCTTCTGAAGTTCACCATTAGGCAACTGAAATCCAGGGACAAGAGTGACAATACAATTTATGGGCATAAAAATGAGCTTAGTCTCTCCGAGTCAAAGAATAGCTCTGTTCTCACTGCTGGGCTGGATAAAGTGAAGTGGAGAGGCGACACCTACACTTGATTAGTGAATGAGGGGCCCAGCTAGGAGTATAAAAGCTCTGACTTGTATTGCTTTTCTCTGAATGGTAGGACACATCGCCACATACGGAAAACCTGAAGTGTTGGCTCACCAAAAAGAAAGATAAGATGATGATCCATGATTAGAAAAATCCAGAAACTGAATGAATCTTTGAAAAAGAAAACGCTAGCTCCTGTGAGCTTACCTCGTTGTCCCACCTAGGATTACAGTGCCCTGGTTATGGCTCAGTGTGACTAAAGCACTGAATTACTAGGGTTCTGAATTACCAGGGCTGCTTGCAGCATAACAATATTTAAAGAAGAGAAATGCTAGCTAGGAGAATGATGCACCTTATGCTGTACAAGTTCAAATAGTTCAGACATGGCACGGTTAGGTAATGGTGCATCCACTGGTCTCTGTGACATCAGGAGTAACCTTGGCCCTTGGCTGCAGGTAGAGCATTCGGCGTAGTTCCCACCCTCTGTTCCCTCTACATACGGTAAAGCCAGGGTGATCTCAAGGCTCCAGGCAATAGCCCAGCTCCCCGGGTTTAATGACCTTGGTGGTTCACTGGACATTATCCCACACACACTTTTTTTTTTGTACAGCTGTAACTCCACTCAGTAGCAGGTCCTGCACCTACACAGGTGAGAATGAGGAAACGGGCACGTGCTCTGACATTGATCAGCACTCTCTCTGTCACTTCATGACAGACTGCTGTAACGTGGACAGTGCGGCTCTCTCATCCCATGCAGAATTCCCTGTCAGGAAATGATACTCCCATCAGCAACCCTGTCCAGGCTGTTTAAAGAAGATGCTGTGGTTCCTTCTACCTCTTCTGTACAATACGCTGTGTAGCTGCTCACCACGCTCTAAGGTAAAAATCTCACCCTCTGCTCCAGGAAATTTTACTTTTCGAACCTCAGGTAATGCATCAGTGGTCAAACCTCTTTTCTCAGCTTGCAGCAAGACTTTACATCTCCAGCCCAACATGCTGAAGCTTCTTGCAGAGAGCGAGGATGCAAATCTTGACAATTTCTCGAGAAAATGTACCTAAATTTGTAAAGATGATATAATTTCCTCCTTTGCTTCATTGCTTATAAACAGTTCACACAGAAAAGACAAGGGGACAACAGGCAAAAATTTAAATACAGGAAATTCTATTTGAACAGGAGAAAAAAACATTCAAAACTTTTACTGTGAGGGTGGTCAAGCACAACTTGCCCTGAGAGCCTATGAAGTCTCCATCTGTGGAGATAACCAAACCCTGACAGGACACAGCTCAGAGCAGCTGGCTGCAGCTGACCTGCTTGGAGTGCAGGGGTTGGACTGGACAATCTCCAGAGATCCCCTCCGACCTCTGCCAGCCTGTGAAAGGGGCAGCCGTATCATACGTCAGTCTGAGGAGTTGCTTCAGGCTATGCCTTTAGGACAAGATACATTTTATTCCATTTACAGTTAAAATAAACAGGTTTTAATCAAGATCAGAGTAAGGGCTGGGGTGGGCACGTGTTTTTTAAAAAAAGGAGGAAACAAAGTCTTTTCAGTTCTCTTAAGTTATTCAAACACCTGTATGTGAGGTAAGGGTGTCTTGATGCGTTGAAAAATTCATTTGATGCAACTGAAGTCAATAACGGTCTCAAAGAGTAGAGGAGGATCTAGATACTGCAAATATCCCCGTATGCTAACCCTTTGTACGCTCAAGGGTAGGAGTGTCCACTAGCAGAATCTCAATTCCACTGGAAATAGGTGGACACCCCTACGCCTGAGCAGGTGCCCAGGTGTCTGTCACAAAAGATAAGCAGTGACCCAGCGTAGATCTTCAAACACCTGGGCAGCAGCTCCCTATCTCTTGGAGGCACTCCTGTTCCAAGGTACCACGGAGTCCTTAGATACCAGAGTGCCTGCTGATGATTGCAAACTCACAGTCTAACGCTGCTG
>NW_010247349.1:0-3418 GCF_000690775.1 Eurypyga helias | reverse complement strand
TGAACCCTCTGAGCCTACCAAACGATGTACTCCCCCACAGGTATAAACCACATGAATATTCACTGAAGTGGAAACTGGGAGCTAGATCTTGTTTTACTTTCTGGTCTGCAGAATATTTTATCAATCTATACAAAGTGGAAGAGTTTCAACAGAAAACACTGAGAGAGCTGGCTTAAAATTACTCCCCAGACTGGTGGTGGTCAGGGGACTGTGCTGAGACACGAGAATGTTGCTTCAAGTCCTTGTTAAGAAAGAATTTTCTTGATCTCACATCCTGAGACTACCATACTACTACCACCCGAGTTCCAGACAAAAGGGACACTACACTATGTGACAAAGAGCTGATCGGGAACTAAAGTGGGCTTATGGAGGGTCCCACTACACACATGTGGCCTCCTCCTGGCAGGTTAGAGTTAGGCACCCACCTGCATGGGATGGAGAGGCTTCAACCCCATGGTACTGCCTGGGATCACCTCCTGGCTAGTCTAGGTAGCGTCCCAGTTGGGCAGGTATTGGTGGTTACTTTCTTATGTTTCCACTTACTGCATAGGTAACCTTAGTGCTGCATCACACTAAGCAAAGGAATCAAAATTAGGAATTACAAGCTGAGCACTGAAAGGAATAAACCCTTTTATGGATCAAACTCTAAATTACTAAACTGAGAAAAGACAAATTACTTATTTTCTGTCAGTTCAGCTCTATTTAGCTTTGTATCTTCCTGACAAATAAAAATAGGCTGGTTATATTTAGTTTTGACCTCTTGGTGCACTGACACGATGCTCAGATATCTATGCGACAAACACTTTATGTGAATCTTAATTAAAGAGACATTATAATTCCCTTAGATATTGCAAAACCCTCTTCCTCTGAAAGCCAAAAATGCGTGATGGTATGTCTTCCTACATAAAGTACAGAAAACAGTTGATGCTACAGGTAACGTTTGAGGGATGCTTTAGCAGTACATCGAAGTGGCTAGGTTTGCCTTATTTACTGCAGGAGAAATAAATTTACCCTGGTGGAGTAGCAAAATAATTTCCACTATTTACCTGTTATGTCAAAAGCTTCTGCACTAGCCTACAGTACTGAGTGTAGAAGGTGAGTTGATATTAGCAATATGGCATAAAAGCACCTATTTCTGAAAAAGTGGCTTTAACTGAAGGAACCAAATTTTATCTAGCTGTAAAAATGTATATAGTCACCAGAAGTATAGGCTGAAAAACACAAGAAATAATCCTTCCACTCTCCTTGGAACTCGCAAGTTCGCAGCTGGAGTAATATATTAATTTTGGGGCAGCATACTGGGGCATGAAAGAAACTGCAAAGCATTTGGAAAGGGCTGAGAAGAGAGCAAAAATATTGCTTTGTGTGGAATAAAATCTGTGGTTAAGACCCCAGCACGGCTGATAAATATGAGTGCGTGGTTGCAGAGCCCGCGGGAGAACGCTCCCGCATGGCACAGCTGAGAGGATGTGGTTGAGGCACAACAGACTTGTGAACCTCTGGAGAGCCCAGCGCACAGCACAGGCTAAGATAAAGGGCTGAAAAGCACAATCAGTCTCGCAAAGCAGCAGTGCTGCTGAGAAGATTAAGAAACAGGGATGCCGTTGATACAACTGAAATAGTGCAATGCCACTGACGGGGTTAAGAAAGAACGATGCAGTTGATAAATAACACTGAGAAACCGACACCATTGATAACACTGAGAAGAGGCAATGCCAGGCCAAAAGAAGGGACAGGATGTAACTCGCCAAAGTCTACGGACCACACACGATCCGAAGGAAAAAGGGTTCTCGAGGACATTTTCTGCAGAAACATCGATGGAGCTCTAAACTGTGGGCAACAGGTTAGGCAATCTGATCGGTAAGACAGAGAAACTACCAGAAAGTGTGAGTGGGTGAGTGAATGCTTGTGTTTACAAATAGCTACAGTTAATAAGACCACAGATACCCTCCTCTCCTTAACTATCTCATTGATAAAAGATCAATATTAATGTTAAGAACTACTGGCATTAGTTAGTACATGTGAGAAGTAACTGTGTCACTGCAAAGGAGGGTTACAACATTGGGGCTTTCTGAACTGAGAGAAGACAGAAGGTACACATGGCAAGGGTCTTTGAGTACCTAAGACACCACCCTCTGCGCATGAGCAATGAGAAGACAAATACAATGTGAGACACTGAGCTGCAGTAAGGTAGACATCAGGAAAGCCTTTTTTTCTGGTGAGGATAATAATGCAGAAGGCTGGATTCCTTGGGGAAGCTGTGGGATCTCCGACAGTGCAGGGTCAAAACAACAGCTTGGACAAACAACTATCAGGAGAAAAAAAAGTCGCACGTACTTGTCTTCTAGGAACAGCAGTAGATCGGGTGGACTTTGGGGATCTGGTCTCAGATCTTTTTACTACGATTTTATAGCTGCAGCAAAGGTTAGCATCAGCACTGTATTTTGATCATAAAAGAAACACACCTTAAGGGAGATGTTACAATGGCAAGATACAGCAGTTCGCAAAAATGGGCTTAACTGTGTTTTAAATTACTTCAAATTACCAGTTCAGCAGAACATTTAAGCATAGTTATTGGGTCTTACAGACTTAACATCTAAGGATGCAAAATACCCGAATCCTGATGCCCCGAGGAAATATAAAACCAGCCCGATTGCATCTTTCACAACAAAAGTAACTCCAGACCTAAGAAACTCAGGATTAGGTTGAGCAGAGCCCCTGGAAAGCATCGGGTATTGTACAAGCTGCAGGACAGCTCAAACTCCCAGAGATCCCCCGTAAAGCAAGGCATCCCAAAACCCCTCTTCAGGGAAGACCTGTTAATGGAGATTTCCTGCAGAAATGCTGCTGTAATTAAACAGTCATTCCTCAGAGCGCGTTTCACACGTGGAGGGCGACCGATGTGAACGGGGGGGGACACGGCTAAGATTCAGCAGCCCCATTTGTCACGGCGGTGAGCGCGCACAAGATCGCTGTCTGCAACTTCTCCAGGCGCCCTGGGGTGCGGATGTCAGTTCCCGGTGCTGTTCCTTTCCATCTCAATGTACTCTCGTCAGCCCCCCCCGAACGCCTATTCAATACCACCCTCCCCCGAAGGCCCGAATAAACGTGGGTTTGTTCACAAACGAAAGAAGCAGTGCCCACCGACTTGCTGATTCTGCCTCCGAAAGCCGGGAGAGCAGAAAGCCGAGCGGTTGGAAGCCCAGCATTCCCGAGTTGTACACTTTGCAGCTGGACACCACAAAACCCGTTTTACGGTTCCTGTTAAGCCCAGAGCAGATCCTCGGAGAGGTCCCTCCTGCGCTCACAGCCTGTGAAGCCGCCCACCTCCAGACCGAAGATCTGCTATAATAAGACTCCCCATAATTTAAAGACACACAGCGTTTGCTTCGAGCTTTCGGCTTTGGGCGCGACTGCT
>NW_010247348.1:36135-51431 GCF_000690775.1 Eurypyga helias | reverse complement strand
CCCTTAAAAGTCACAGTTGATGCTGTCTTCATGTATTGTTATTAAAAAAAAAAAGTTACCTTTTAAATGTCTTGTATCTTCTGGCTACATTTTACAGCTGTGTAATGGTAGCACAATGACTGTGTCAGACAGTGAGGTCAGCTTCAGATCAACAGAAATATAGTGGCTTAACCTGGCCTCAGACAAACTCCATGGCTTCTGCTCCTACCTCTGTTCTAGAAGGAGTATAAACTGAAAAAAAATTCTATCCTCACTTTTTCTTCAAGTCCTTCATTAAGGCTGACAAAGACAACACTAAGTCTGTAGTACTGCGAAGCAGTATGTTTTAAAGCAATACATCTCCCCCATGCAACAATAATACTTTTGTTTTTTAATTTTTTAAATGAAATATATATTGTTCTTATGGGTTTTCATTGAATTCTTTTGTATACCCCAAACCCCCCATTGCCTTTAACAATAAGAGTGTTATTTTACAGTGGTGAGGAATGGTACCCAACTCATTGCCACAGGATTTGTGTTGATGCAGGTGTAATGCAGTGCCACTTAAGAGTGTAGAAACGTTTTTTTGGGAAACCAGGAATATTTCAGCTCCTCAGTCAGTACTTCCTAGGATGTGACATAGGAAGTTTGCTAAGTTTTCGTAACTGCTAAACCAACAACCAACCTATATGCAAACACATGAACAGCAAATCTTAATAGCAGATGGCAAGACTGAAAATGCCCATCTTCATCTTCAGTAGTTGAAGACTTGCAGCAGCCTGAGTAGGGGTCTTCATTGCTTCTTGCTGCCTGCAGAGTAGTGGCATGGGAGAGAAATGCAATAAACTTAGTCTGTCTCTTTTCTATTTCTATTCAATGATAATTTCACAAGAATTTCCATTTCTAAATGGTACTCAGGGTATCCAGTAAACACCAAAATTTCTTGTGTAAAATTTGGGGTTTATTAAAGAATTCACAATACAAGAAATATTTC
This sequence comes from Eurypyga helias, assembly GCF_000690775.1. Taxonomy (NCBI): domain Eukaryota; kingdom Metazoa; phylum Chordata; class Aves; order Eurypygiformes; family Eurypygidae; genus Eurypyga; species Eurypyga helias. Next base: position 50,458 of record NW_010247348.1, on the reverse strand, counting down.
ACAAACATCAACTCTCTTTCTGCTAATGGTTTAATGTGACATCCTTCACTGATTATCTCTTTAATGTGACAGATGAATGGCAAATGATTCTTTATGCATATTCAGAGCTCCTTGCATTACATTGGTTAGTTGTAATTGGCAGATAAGTCTTATGGCATGGTTTCTGTCCCTAAGTGGCTAAAGACATTTGCTGTTGAGTATTTTTACTAACACCGTTGATACACAGATTCAACAGTCATATTCACGTGACTAAATGCCTTTTTCTGCAATAATTTTGACTATCATATAGCATACATTCAAGGGAGGAAAAACCAAAGGAGAAAAACCCATGTCAAAAGGACATTCATTATCATTTATTTATGCTTATGTAATGCAAAATATGCTTTTGGACAGGCTTGGCCAACACCCATCAAAATCATTAGAATTTGCCTAGTTAACTGCAAATTCATTGTTCAAAACACCATTCGTCCATGCTAGCTGCCAGATCATGATACATACTCATTTGGGTAATTTTTTTTAATATCACTTCTAACACCAATGGTAATCTTATATATACTCTATTTAGAGAAAAAGGGTAAATTTACCCTATAGGACAGATACTATATTTTAGCTGAGGGCAACATGATTCCATCCCAATCTTGTACAACCATGCAAAGCTGTTTGTATTATTAGTATAGTTAATTCATGGTTCATTTGTAATGTTTCCAGTTGCCTGTTGCACAGATAACATTAATGTTTACCAAAGTCTCCTTCATCAATTCCCAGCTGAAATAAAATTCTTATTTTAAAGTTTCATGCTACTTGATCCATAGTAAATGATTTAGAGTAAGTTTCCCATTACAGAAATAGAATTTAAACATGATGTTTAGTTTAATGTAAAGTGAAATTTTGTTTTAACTGCATTACTATATATGGAAAAAGCGTACTTTACATCTAGCTATAACATCTTCTACCAGTTGTTTTTTTTTTTTAGGGTTTTTTTTTACCTTTCTTGTCTGTACTGTGTCTAACATAAATATGAAATAGATAGATACACAGAAGGCTGGATAGGTATACAGGGGAATTTTGGTGAATGATATTTGGACTCTATTTGTCTGGAGGAAAAGAGGATTTCTGCAATTTTAAAATCGGTATTCTCTCCATATATCAAGGACTGCAGGATTTTTTGCAGGGAGAGGGTAATGTATATATTTTTATGTAATATAAATAAAGGACTTTCTGTGCAATGCAACAGATTCAGAAGGGGTAAAAGCCCATGAAATATCAATCTGCTAGAGAACAGAAACAGAAAATAAAGAAAAAAAAAAAAAGAGAGGAGTTTTGAAGACTTAGAAAATTCCTTGGGATCTTCATGAACTGTTCAGAGTTTTAGATAAGAAGGTGTTGCAGAGGTGTGGCCGATGGCATAGGGTAGGCTGAGGTTACTTTTGACCATGATAAAATAGGAGTGAGATGACTGCAGTGGGAATTGCCCAAAGGCAGTTACTTAGTTACTAAACTATAAATTATTTTGCATTATTTATTCTCATTCAGACAGACTTTTAAAAATACAGTGTATGAAACCAAAATACTGAAAGAGTTATCTTCCGTGTAAGTGATTTAAATTTTGAATGCAAAAGGAATCATAGTTGAAAATTAAAAATCTTTTTAGGAACCATTTTCAGCAACCCCATTTTTTTTGTTTTTGTTTTAATTTTGTTTTTAAACAGAATCACGAACTAGCCTTAGCTAAGAATTTAAGGTGTATCCAAATTCCCCAAAGTAAAATGTTCATTAAATCTTCCTGATGATTAGCAGCTTTGTTGTCCCCCATTATCTGTGGTGTAAATTCAGCAAGCCTTTGGGCTTTCTTTCGCAGTCCTTGCAAAACAACAGGACAAAAAGGCAATTAAATCCCTAGTTCTAGATTTTGTTTAGGATACTAGATCAAATCTGAACTTCTGAGCTTGTGATAAAAAGAATTAGTCTTCCTCAGGTATAGAGGCAGAGAGCTAAAAAGGATAGTAGAAATACATACTGTTTCTAAATTCTCACATATCATTTGAGCACAAAACAACATGAGCTAAAATGGAAAACATGGTACAACTACTAAAACACACAAAGAAAAAAAACCATCATTTATACAGTACCCTGCATTAGATATTCATCAAAATAGAGCAATCAATTGTGGAAGAAAAGATGACTCTTTTTTCCTGCTGCTGTCATGGAAGTAGAAAGCTAAATTAAAGAAAGAACAGTTTGCTTTTGAGGGAGAAAAATCAAGGCTTTTCCTTTAAAAGGCCACTGAAGTCAGCTGCTCAGTGTGTCCTTTGGAAAACAGAGGAGAAAGTCGTCTTGTAACTGTTTAAACTCAAGGGTCAGATGACTGATAGAGTGCATTGTCTGGAGACTTTCACAGTTCAAGTTAATGCTATCAAACCCTTTAATTACACCAATATACAGCTGATAAGAGGCCCTAATGGCCCTTTCATATCTGTATAGTAACTAGGACCTACACCATATATGGATGTAAGATTGATACCTATATGGCTTTGTTCTGATATCTTGACTTCCTGTCAAATGATGCATTGCAGAAGCTTCTTCCAGCTTCTCATCTCCCTTCAGTGTTTCACACTGCTGAGAAAAGTTCCACGTATTTAGGTGTGTCTATAAGCATGAAAAATGTAACAAAAATCTTCAGGGAATTAAGAGAAAACCGTTGCTTACTGAAGCGTGCTTTTCAGCAATGTATTAATCCTTAATCTTTTGTCAACATACTTACCAGACTTCCTAGTCTTTTGTTTCATTTCTTCCAATTAGTTTCAAACTACAGTACAGAAACTAGCATTTCTAAGAATTTTAGCAGGAATAGGTGGTGGCTGCAGTACCTTACCATTAACTGTGCTGTTTACTCTGGTCATGTAATTCCTTAGTGCAGGAGGCTGGCCATATATACCTACTTTATGTCAGTTACCTTGTTTTAGTCACAGAGAAACTTACAAAAGCAGATTCAGTATGTTATTTAGATTTATTTTGTCACCTTGGGAAGGCAGTGAAAAGAATATAGGCTGGACTACAATATGGCTTATGAACATAAAGATGACAGCATCATCTCCTACTCAGCATTTACAGGTTGTGCACTGGTGAGCAGGAGTGTTGCACCCCGCTGGCTATATTCATATTGGGTTGGAGGAACTGTGTTTTCCAGAGGAGCAGGGAATTTCACTCACAGACAGAAAAAATCTGTGTACTTTGAAAAATTGAGGTGCTTCTCCACCTATCATAGATGCCACTTGTAGGCATGTGTTGTGGGGCTTTAATGCTTCTGAAAGGGAAGCAAACTGGTTCTGTAGGAAACACTAGTGACAATTCCCATTGCATTTCACTCACAAAACCAGTGTGGAAACAGCTTTTCCTGCACCTTCAGACTTGAGTCCATCAAAGCACATTCAGTCTCTGCCTTTAACCAAGCTCGTTTTATTACTTTAACAAGCACTACTGTGTCCTTTCAGTTAAATGTCTGCCGAAGTGCTCCTCTGGTTGGGGCCTTACAGCAGTGTAAAAGCAGACCTGGCACATGGAGTTGTTGCCACTGTGCAAATGCAACAATTCAGCGGAAATATCCCTGCAAAGATATGTGAAATGGAAGATCTCATTCCCTGCTGAATGATTGTAAGGTTTCTTGCTGGTTGGGGAAGTAGCATGCAAAGCTGCTGGCATGCACATGTAAAGTGAATTATTATTGTATTAAAAACTACTTTCCCCCAAACATTTGTTTCTCATCTGGCATCAAATAGAGTTTAATTGCAAGTTGTTTTATGTCATTTTCAAAAAGATGCACAGGAGGTTCCTAAACTTCCCATGTATACACATCTCATTATATCTCAGTAGGGTTCGTGTTTGTACCACCTGCTCACAATTGGGAACACTTACCCTAATGTCTCTGTAACAAATTTTAGCACTGGGCTCCTTTTGACAATGCAGTTGTAATCTTCATTACATGGTTATATAAGGCGTTTCCACGGAGTTATGTTAAGAGGAGAAATATGTGAATTTCAATATTTTCTTTGATTTGAGAAAATACAGCCCAACAATTTTGCTATTTTTATCTAATGAGCAAGAAAAGTAAAGTTATCAGGTTCAAATCTGGATTACAGTTGGTTACCAGCTGTTTACAAAACTGAACAGCAGAAGCACAAAAACCCCAGATTATGTATGTGGATAAAATATCAGCTTTCATGGACTGGCTTCTCTTTCATGCATATTTTCTAGTGCTAATATGAGAAGGGTAAAGGCTTTGTATTTTTAGGACAGTTTTGGATACTATGCATGTTAATAATTCCAGGATTTATGTCTGTTTAGCCCATTTACAGTGTATTGCCAGGATTATTTTTTTGCCTGTAGGCCAGAATAGTGAGTTAAATCCCACATCAGTATTTGGGCTCAGATCCAATGCTAATATTGCAGTGTAATACTAGGAGAGCTGCGTTGTTAGAAGAGCTGTGCTTTGGCTAAGATGTTGAACAAAGGTATCCCCTGCTTGGCTCTGATGGCCAACCAAGTGGTAGTTAAGGACTTCCAAGCCCTTTGCGGGAAGACAGTGAGATGCCTCTCTGGATCCATGGACATTCAAGAGAATTGTATTGATGGGACCTCCTGCAACATTAATTCTGTTTTATACACACTGAACACAGAAAACGGTGGAAAAATATGGCATTCTTGTGCAGTCAAAACCTATGCGCATGCATACATTGATGATGAATAGGACATTTGCATACTCTTCCAGTTTCTCACCATAGGGAACCTGCCTGTGGTGTTCCCCTCCTTCCCCATTCCCAAAGCCAGAGGTATAGCAAAAGAATAAAGAGGTGAGCACTGACTCAAGGCCAATTTTTGGGATGCACCTGTAAAGAGCCCACAAACTCTGCCTACTCCTCCAACCTACTGTTCCAGCACAGCCTCCACTACAAAATGGCTATCTGTGAGAACACGATCTGGGCAGCTATAGACCTCTTTTCTTTTGTTTTCTCACCCCAGCTAGAGCATCCAGGCCATATCTATGCTTTTCCATTGCAGCATGTAGCGCTGCTGCTACTGCTCTGGCGGTGGTAGTGGTCTGGACTTTGATGAACACATTCATGTGCAGTTATTCTTTTGACAGGCTGCCCAAATTTTCTCGAGGAAGACAAACCACAGCAGATATTTATATCTCAGATATTTATATCTGGGACAAAGGCTCTTCTCCAGCCCAGAGGCTTTCTCCTTGCCAAACTCCAAATGTTTGTTTCCAAAAGAGGTGTTAAAACTTCTCAGACTTCTCAGGAAAGCTTGCAAGTATCTTTCATAATGGGAAGCATTAAATGACCAAAGTGCAGGAACTGGGACTGGCTGCCCCAATAGCAAGCCCATTAGTCATCAGCTTCTCCCAGACAGAGCACTCCTCTGTCTCCAAACAAAAGACTCCTATGGAAAGACTAGAAAATTCCTGTGGAAGACAAATGCATTACCCATGTTCATACAGCTTGGAGAAACAAACAAACAAACAGGTAAGACTACATTTTATTTGTAGGTTATGCAGTTCTTTGAGTTGCTTTGTACATGTCTCAGATCCTTTCTGGGTAAGCAGCACGTTTTTGAGACAGGATTGCGTCCTGGAGCAGATCCCTTGCAGACCACTCTTACGTCTGTTGTAGTTCTCTGGGATTACCATGGCAGCTATGGAGTTGTTTCCACCGAATTGGAAATATATGAGCCATTTTGATGAGTTTTTGGCACATTGTAGTGACTCAAAATGAGAGTTTCCAATCCAGCTTTCTCCACACAGCCGTCGTATACTTTATGATCTGGTTTACAAACCGGTGCTGTGTTGCGTCCAGAAAGCAATACAAAGTTCTTTATAACAAGGTCAAGTGCTGAACTAGGCTTTTGTTCAACCTTATTGGATGACCCAGTCTTAAACATAAAAATCTGTAGTCACATTAAGAGAAAAAGTATTGAGCCATCACTAGTAGAGAAAAAAAAAATTGCCATGGTTCTCTGAAATTAGTTTATTCTTCTGTCATGTTATCAGCCGTCCTTATTACTGTCACCAGAGTTATCTGTATGGCCCATGCATTTGTTTTTTTCTCTCCCCCCCACTTGATACTGGAGCTGTTACCTATCACCCTTCCTCAAGTGAGGAGTAAGTGCCTGCTGCTTAGTGACCAGCTGGTAACAATCAGAAGAGAAATGCCACAGTCCTCTGGATGGAAACTATTTGGGTCATCCCACCTCAGAGGTGCTGTTTGAATTGGTTCTGTGTTCACTGTCATGTGTAAAAATTCTTGGTGACATAAGAGAAACATATTGTTAATTAATTGCAGTCTGAAACACATGTCAATCAAATACATTTGCAGCTAGTAATCTTCGTGCTAATCACTTTCTCAAACAACACCCTGGTCCATCTGAATTATGTCTAAATTAATCTAAGCAAATCTGTACATCTTCTTCTTTTAACCTAAAGTAGTAGTAGCCTGTGTTCATCTATACACAGACAGATAAACTGTCTTAGACAACTAAAGAATCATTTCAGATCTTTCACTAACTAAATTGCAGTTTTCAGCTTTGAATAAGCGTGTATGACTTCTTTACTAACATTGGGTTTTAAAATTTCAAATTTATTTGTACATATATGGATGATGAAAAATGCAAAATGAGCATTACTTGGGGTGATCCCTATATATCCTTATAAATCATTTTCAGATCCTTTTGAAAAGACAAGAATTTTTTAAAATTACAAGAAAAAGCTTATGTTGGTGATAACAGAAATGGGTGCTAGAGAGCTTTCAGAATAATGACATTTATTGTTCTGTGAGCTCTGATATATTTCAGCATGGAAATTCTGTATTTTCAAAATTCATCTTCTGGCCGTTACTAACTATATGGGCCCAAAATGAACCATGAACGAGCCACTGGCCAAACTGCAAGTTCTTAGCTAGCCTTTACTAATGCCAAAAATACAGTTGAATGCAAAACGTAGCATAATTAAGATAATGAAGAATATTAATTAAGAATATAGTTATTATGAGGGCAACAACTTGATGGTATGCTGAGAAACACGTATCATTGAGTCACCTGGACATCAGTCCCAACATTAATTTAAATAAATAAATGTAGTGTTTCACTGGAGAGCTACAAATTTTTTCTGTATAGGTGATCCATACCCCAGGATGGTCCCTTTCATTGAAAGTGTCTTGCATACAATACACTTCCTACAGAACAACTGAAGAGTGATGTCTGCATCTAAGAAAATTAAGAAAATTATATCTCTTTAAAAATAATAAATGCAGTAAAAGAGACTACAGAGTTTTTTGGGTAGAGATTTCTTTAGCTTTTCAATTACAACTACGGAGCAAACCCAGTCAACTGAGGATGCGCTTTCTTTCTCACAGTCTAGACGGGCTCGTGGGCTTACAAATCGGTCTCTGAAGACACCAGGCTCAGCATTTATCTGAAGTTAAACATTCTTCAGTCGAGGATCTAGTTTATCCGAACCAGAAAAACAAATTGTATTTGACTTCAGGACCAATATGGCAGAAATCCCAGAGCTCTCCACCCATATGGTAGGAACATATGTGTTCACTCCAGCTACACTCCCTTATTCTGACTCCACTCGGAAACAACTCCCTTTTCCCCGTTCGCTCTCTCCAGGACTGAGCCAAAGCCTATTAAAATCTTTAGAAATGTTTTCACTGATTTCAACAAGCTCTGGATGGTGCCTTCCAGCTTCCACTCATTTCTGTCATCATTGCTATAATGACTAGTAGCAACTTGATATTTATCCCATTGACATCTTCAGGAGGTGGCTATCCCAGCTTGTCCAGACCCCCAAACCAGTTTTCTAGAGCATTTACAGACCTTCTTGTTCATGATATCAAATACTGGCAGTGGGTTCATTTGTTTGTAAGTCTGCATGCAATTTTGGCTTTGCTTCCTTCCTGTATACGTTGAGTGATGCGAACAGGGGAAGACTCTCCACTGGTACGGATGAAAGACACACTTTGGCTGGGATGCCAGTGTACTGTAACACATCATGATGTTCAGCAGTAGTCCCCTAATTTCTGGCTTCCTCCATGCCTATACACAGTAGGAGGTCTGGTCAGACAGGACAGGTCTGGTCCTGCAAAGTAATAGCTCGAAAAACCCTCACTGACTTGAATTTGCTAATAGTGAGTGAAGATGGCTAAAATACAGGTGTATAGCATGTTGAGGAAGGAGTTTCTGAAGCTGAAGGAGGACTGTTAAGAAACATCCACTGCTGGTCCCAGAAACCTCAGTTACAGGGTCAGCATCAAGAGCTTCTGCAAGATCTCATCAACCTTACTGTCTTGGGCAGGACTGTGCTGTGCTTAGTGAGTTGTCTTCCTTCAGCCACACAGAGAAGAAGTTTTGCCCGTACTTTGTGTCTAGACTCTGGAGCTGCATGTCAATATGCTCTGACAAAGTAGTAGGTGGAACATTGCACTAAGCAGCGTACTCTCTCTTATTCTGTTTAAAAAGGTGATTCCAGTGAGTCTTTCTCCACAGTCCTTTCCAATGATGTAGTACTTAGCCTTGATACAGAAACAAAACAAGTAATTTCATCCTTCACCATAAGTGTGTTCCTGGTTCTCCAACATAGTGATCGATGACTTTTACAACAGCAGTTGGCTCTTTTCCTGGCACAAATGTCCAAATTGTCCACTTCACCTTTGCAGAAATGCCTGACTAGCAGGAACCTGAGTGGCAGCTGCATGTCAAGTGATGGCTAGCAACGCTGGGTTACTGATGCAGCTCGCAAAACCACTCTTTGACAAGAAGAAACTTCCCTATTGCATTTACAGAGATGTTATTAGAGCAGTTTTTGTTTCCAGCAGAAAAGGAACAGAATCTGCAAATGTGATTAAAAATATTTTTTTTCCATGCTGTGTATTTCAAAGTTTTGGTACCTGGGCTCTAGATTTCTCTTCTTTTAATAAAAAGCATAATATTTCCATAACTCACATTTGGAATCATTCCTGGGTTTTGGAAGCAAATTATTAAAATTGAGCATATGGAGGTCTTAAAGTAGAACCTTGGGGGGGGTGGGGGGTGGGGTGGGGAACAGTTGATCAAGACTATTTTGTAGCATCTTAAACTAAAATAAAATGCTGCAAAATCCTGGTGAAATAGATTTTGTTCTCTGCGGAGCTCTTTTCCACCCTCCGTTTTCAAGTCTATTTCATGAAGTAAGCTCAAGATTACACTGGAAATATATTTTCCCACCTTTAAACAACCATTTTCATGCCATTTGCAACTTTTTATCTTTACACTATGTTACTTTGCAATATGGAAGATTTAACTATTTTGTACGATATTCAGAGAAGCCTACAATGATAGTGATATATAAAAATTATTTTAATGTCTTCTACCTTCCCGTAAGACTGAGGATATGTTGTTGAGCAATAATAGCCAAACAGTCATCTGTATGGACCTTATCTCAGCCCATAAGCAACAGCTATTAATTTTAAGTGTTACGTGCTTGGACCACTATAAAGGATTATGTGCTGGGCATCAGGTCCAGTTGCTCAAGCTATTTAGGCATGCTCAGGTCCCAGTGTGCTCTGAGGATAACTGCATTACAAATGCTTCCTCTAAACATATGTTCTATTTTTTTTCTTGCAAGCTGTGAACATGCACTGATCAAATGCTGCGTGATAGTATCAATATTGTTAAGCACAGGAAAAAAAACCCACAATAGCCTCCAAGGTCTGAATAAACACTCTCCTCCCTCCTAAGCCCAGTTTGTGTTCAGTCTTCCATGTAGATGTTAATGGCCTTCATTGCAGGTTTGTCTACTGCAGGTCGGCCACTTCAAATCCACCACGATATTGTCAGTAGAGCTTGTTCTGTCTGCACTTCAGCAATGAATAAGGTTTCTGAGGAAAAAAAAAAACCAAAAAGCCATGTATATTGGCAATAGGTTTATAAGCTTTGGCCTTTAAACTCCCCTTGTCCATCTATATGCAAATTCTTAGATGATTCCACACATGCCATACAAACCCTTTGAGTTAACACCCACTCAGTCAGTGATCCTGATGTATGACAGAAAACTTTGTGCTGCATCAGTGTTATCAGACTAACGGCAAAATGTTTTTATGGGAGACAGAAACATTGCGGCCAACAGCCTAAGCTGCTCGTAGTACGTGTGACTCCTTCGACTTCATCAGGTCTAGAGAAGACTGGATGAACAGAAAACCTGGTTGATGCCTCGAAAAATACTCCATATTGTGTTAGAGAGGGCAGAGCCACAAACTCTTTGTCCACCTTAATTTCCATGAGAAGTCCATCTCCATTGAAAGAGTACAGGGAGAGGTCTCTAACATGTGCTTTAAGTAAGCATTTATTTTATTTTTATTTTATTGGTGACAACGGCAACGTGTGTTCTAGTCATACATTTCCAATTTCTTTAACAAAGAGGCTCATATGAAAGAAAAAAAGAAATTGGCAGATCAGCATGTCAGTATTTAATCATTCACCTATGCTCATTTATGTAAGTGAGTCAAATCTTTGCAGCATTTTTAAGGGTTTGGTCGTCAGTTACACAACTGTCAGTATGTAAGCCTTGGTTAAATTTACGTTATGAATTTGTAATCTTGTGAATAATCAGATGTGCACATAAATTCGTGCTGTAGGACATAAATGCAATTCCCTCCCCTCCCCAACAGTTCTTTGTGACATCTTTCCAATTTTAATTGATATCACAGCAATCAAAGAAAGACCACAGTGAATCAGCAGTGTTGACAATGTGCCAGGGTGTTTAGAAAATAGGCATAGCTAGGGAAGAAGAACATGTCAAAATACATTTTGAACATATTGGAATATGTTATGAAATAAAATGTGTTTACCTTTTTGAATGACGGTGTTGGGTAGTGCTGGCGACGCTGAGGAGGAGGAGGGGGTGGGTGATGGAGCCCTAGAACTGGACCACGTTCCTGTTTTGTTATGCAAGGTACAAATACGCAGAGAAGGAATATGACACTATATGACAAATTGCTTCTCTAATTCATTGGACTTGTCAAACAAATTAACTTCAGTAAATCTACTCTGGTGGTAGCGGTGGTGGGAACATTAGTAGGATCAAAATGCTGGTGGCTGCCTAAGTTCTGCCATCACATAGTTTAACCAGCCTTAGACAAGTTTAGACAACCGAGTGCTAAAAATACAGAAAGATAGTAACATCTGCTGTAAAGCAAAACACGTGATGATGTTACCACTGGTAGCAATGAACTAAGACATTTGGCATGGTGAGAGAAAAGGCATCCGAGGCCCACATTTAAAAGTCTGAATGGAGAAGAAAATGATGCACCCCCACCCCCGCTCCCCCGCCTCCAAAGGAAATATCCCAGAAACTGATGAAAGGAATGATGTCCTGAAATAATTCCCAAAGAAATGCACTTGCAACGTTGTTTCTCCACTGGTAAGGTGTCTTTAAAAAGCCCTGGATCCAGCACAACAACTAAGAATGCTGTTTTATTGTTGGAATTCTCCTTTGACATAAACCACTTTCCGTATTTTCTACCCATCTACATCGAAGCTTGATATTTACCATCACAGACGAAACAGAAGGAAAAAGTTCATAAAATTATTGTGTCTCAGGCTGTCTTTAAATAACCAGCAGTCAGCCATTTTATAGCCCAGATAGTCTTTTCCTACACTGAGTAATCATTAAAAACTTCTCTTCAACTTTCTGATATTTTCTGCTATTTTCTCGCAGCTTCCTCATGCATTCATCAGCATCACTTTGTCTAGACTGAGTCTGGTTTTAAGAGCTCTTAACCTTTTAATAAACTTTTGCCTTGTTATTGTCCCATCTACCTAATTAATCATCTGTCATATTCTGTAATCTGATCCCCGATTTGGAGACATGAACACATCAGAATACATACACTGTCTAACCGGTTGAAAATAGCTATGCTAAATAAAACCCATTATTTCTGTAAACAGTGATACATGCTATTACTTCTCACTGCCTCTTTGTCACAGCTATGTTACAGCCATTGTCATACTTTTCTTGCTGTTCTATATATATAGCTAATGGAAATTATTATATTTTTAAATATTTTGACATTACATCAGCTTTAGGTATATTTCACACAATTTTCTCCTGCGTCTTGATCCATAGTTTTCTGATAGGGTGTCCTGGGGTTTGGCAAGACATGCAGATCATTCATATCCGTATGCCCATTTCTACACATCAAAATCATCCAGAGCTGCTTTGCGAGACGGGTAGCATCTGCTGAAGAGAGAAAGAGGTCTGGAGCAACAAGGGCAGTGTGGAGGGCAGGCTGCCACTGAGTCCTGCTGCCACAGTCTTCTGGGTCTGGCTCAGAAACTTGCCTCTCACCTTCATGCAAATGAAAATAGTTGTTTGCCTGCATTATGTATCACTTTTAAGTAATGCATAAGAGGTGTGTGGTATATAAACTTGTCCAGTAATGCTTAATACTGGTTTACTGCACAGCTCTATGACCCAAAAAGTCATACTGGAGTGCCAGGAATTCCTAATACTGTTTTTTTGCACACCTCTATGACCCCAAAAGTTGTACTTGGATGCCACCAGCTTCTTTCATCCCAGCTGGGAACACAGAAGGTGAATCTCGCTCTTGCAGTATCAGACATACCATATACCAACTGTTGTTTTCCCGGGAATGAAAATTGAGCGTGCACCTTCTTACAGACTTAAATCTCTTTGTGAACAATGAAAGGAAAAATATCAGTTTGCTCTGACAAATAGACCATGGCAGGGATGAAAAGATGGCTCTGAGGCCGGCAATGGAAGAGCGAGCCCATTTTCAGCATCAGAATTTGTTGCGGGGGGGGTGAGCGGGGGGGGAGTGTGCTACAAAATTTGCTGTTACACATGTGAAAATACCAAGTACTCTGTTTATTTCACTGAATCTAAATTTGGGCACAAACAAGTGAAATCTGGGACTAAGCAGGGCAGTGGGGGGAATTACCAGTACCAGTCTCTGTGGCCAAACTTCTCCGCCACTGACCAACCACTCAGGGCGTTTAAATACTGGAGAACAAGCAACCAAAATAAGTAATGGTATAATTATTTTAGACAAATTAAAAATGTGGCTTTCCCCCTTAGAGCAGCCTGAAAATAGGATGATTCATTGGTTAAATTTTAATGGAACAATCAAAGAGCAGTTAATTCCCCAGCATGGGGTACCCTCGGTGGGCAATTATAGGGTTAGGAATGCTCCATCTCTGCATTGACCTGATTGGTGTAAAGTCCCTCGATGGTTCACAATGTTTGTTAAATTGGCTATAGTCTGTGCTCAGATCTACCCTATTAGCCAAAAATAATAGACAGTTTTGTTGCCAGTTTTAATGTTCATATGTTGCAATCAGCAGGGTTTTTTTTTCCTTTTTATATCAGTGTTTCAGAGGTTAATCTCTGTTATCATCGTTTTAAACTCACTCTTATTCTTATCAGTTATATTTAGTGGCAGATTGCAAGCTTTCCTTATTATCTTGTTAAATCAGTAGGTGAAAGCCTTTCAAGGCATTTCTTTTTAAACATCTTTTATTAATGTTAATATGCCAGATGGGACAAATTAAAATGGTTCTGTTCTTCATGCTGCCACTACCCACAATTTTACCACATCATTTGCTGGTTAAGGAAGCATGTGAAAATGATAGGTACAGAACTCCTGTAATAAAAGTTCAGAAAATGACAGTATAGCCTCTCTGGAAAAATGTTTAGGTTTTTGTTTTTTTTTTTTTTTTTTCAGTTAGATTAATACCTAAAAAAGATGTCATTTCTGTGCATGTAGAGCTTTGATTTTATCGTAGCTGAGAAGTTCAAGACTCTCTTGATCAGTACAATGTGCTCATATACCTTTTCTGCACTCATGTTAGGGTCAACAGAAAACTTACCTTTATCATCACAGGAACACCCGTTATTGGTGCTATTGCCCTGGTGACCTCTGTGAGCTCTGTGGCATCAGGTGTTGGTTCTGGCATTCCCACAGACCACACTGGTAATGAGCCTGTCCATGGTTTCCTAGGCTGGGTCCCTGAAAAGAACAAAAGTAAAAATGCTTTTGGAAGCCATCACTGTGTGATTGAATGTTCCTCACAGGGCAGCCTCATCTAATTTTGTTGATTGGTAAGGCACTTAGGGGACAAAACTCGTGATGTGGTTTTTTAGTACATAGCCACTGGTGATTGCTTAGAGTCTCCCCAGAAATACTATTAGTACTTTTAGTAACAGCGATAATGGAACTATTTATTAAAAAAAAAAAATCAACTCATGAAGAGCAAGAGGTTTTTTTTT
>NW_010247348.1:0-36104 GCF_000690775.1 Eurypyga helias | reverse complement strand
CTGCTGAAATGTTCTTATGGGGAAATGGTTCCCTTCTCTGATTTCAGTGAGATGAGACTCCTACCACCAGGGATTGTTTATCCCAACAGCACAATGGCAGAACCTTGGTATTTACACTTTTCACTATCATGACACCATCCTTTTTTTTTTTTTTTTTTTAATGAGACACTGTCCAGAACGGTGGGGCTTCCTTAGTTTGTATGGAGAGGTCAAGAGTTGCTTTGCATTCTCCAGTGTTAACATCTGCTATATGACCACAAATTTGGGCCTGGATATAGTAAAATCTGTGTGATACAGATGTTTGGGTATTCCCTGTCAATAGTCAATTCATGATACTTCCTTCACTTGATCAAATTAACTTAGATAGTGACTGGTAAGTTGAGAAGACAACATTTTAAAATGAACACGTGCAAAGACTGTAGAGAAAAGATCCCTTTCTATGTAGGAGAGTGGATAGTGTCTAGGGATTAGCCCGACATCTAATTTTACCATAAATCTAATATTAAAAACAACTCAGTTTCTTTATCTGTCAGTACCAGCTAGAAGGATTTTAGTTTTCTCTATCCAGTGCTACTTCAGGCTGCATACTGAATCTGATGTGCATGAAAATCACTTAGCATGAATATAATAGAAAATTAAAGTAGTGCTGAATTATATTTAGCTGCTAGAATTCAAGTAGGCAATGTTAGAATTTGCCCATTTAAAGCATATCTGCATATTATAAATTGTTGTAAACAATTTGTATTTTTATAACAAAACATAGTGTTGTTTAACTTATGTTCTGGCAATTTCAGGGCTGTTTTTCGCTGTAGTCTTCTTCGTGAGTAACAGTAGGAAAAAATAAAAACTGCTATACTTGTCATTAGAGATAAATGATAAATATAAAAATGTGTATATATATATGTGTGTGTGCATGTGTGTGTATATATATATACACACACATAATTATACATATTGTATCTAGCTATGTACATCATCTTCCTTGTGGATGATAAGGATTGTGTCTAAACACAGGGTGAAAATCAAGGTTGAAGGAAGCCACAGATATAATGGGTGACAGGAGTTTTAAATAGGGGAGATGGCGATTGTGCAAGATTTTGTGCAGGCTTCATGTTTCCACATTCCTCAGGACTGCAGATGGAAGTATGGGAGTGGACTGGAAAAGCAAAAGGTCCAATCCTGGAGATGCCTCCCAGACTTTCTAAGGTGCCATCATGGCTTTCTCTGTCTCACAGGATAGAAGAAGAGCTAATGGAGAAATATGCATTTATATAGGTTATATCTCAGTGATTTTTTCAAAGCAGACTCTGTACCACTAGTGAAAAGGAGAACCGAGTAATAGCATTGCTCTGAATGAAGGAAAAATTGTGTGTTTTTTAGTATTTCCCTCTAAATAATTTTCCCTGCAATGTTTCTTTCGATATTTGGGAGAAGTTTTCTTTCTTAATTTCTTTCTACAGTTCCCCTCCCCCCCCCCCCCCCCCCCCTTCCCCCCCCCATATTTGTTTCCCTAATAAATAGGAGAAGAACTAATGGAGTATCCCAAATTGATATTTTAATAGTGGTGAGATCTTCACAAGTTCAGAAATACTAACGATTACATAGGAATTCCTGTCAAACTCCACCAGTTCTGATCAATCCCAAAGCATTTATCTGAGGAAATGGAATTTCTAAAACTTGTGAAATCTGATTGGCAGAACCAGGTAAAGTCTTTTAGGTTTAACATTAGTTTATGCTCTGCTTCAAAGGTCTATGCAAATGTTACTGCAAACTTAAAAAAATAAGGTAAAATGTGTAATTGTTAGGCTACTGATTTTATGTTACCATGAACAGGATATGCATAATTTATCTTTCCTGTTTCATCATTACAGATCCAAAAATGATCCTGAAAGATGAGCTATCCAATTAGTTTCTCCATATTGTATTATCCAGGCTACATGTAAAGTATGAAAATGTTTCCGGTGGAGCACAGACCACTTCTTTAGGTATCAGAGTATTTGTATATTAAATAGACATGACACCTGATGCTGCTGATAGACATGACTGTATAGAGATTTCTATAGAGGGGACCACCATGGATATGCTAACGTGCCCAGGGGTGATGGAGTTTCACCACAGAATCCATTCCCAAAGCATGCAAAAGACTTGGAGAATATCTTTTAAATGCATCCGTTTTGACACAGAAACATTTCATTTGTTGTACCTATGGTTAAATAACTGGAAAAAAAGAGCACATGTTCTATACTCAACAGCTTTTAGTGGCAGGGGTCTTGTCATGTCTTTGCTAGATTGAAAAGCCCTTCCTAACATTTTTTTAAATGGCCTTTGTTCCTTAACCTTCTGTCTCTTACACTGGGTAGACCGAGCTTCTGCAGCCTTTCACTGCGAGGCAGGTTTACTTATGTTCATTTCTAAATGACAGTGGTGCAGAAATGAATGTTTCTTCTAGGAACCCTCCCACTGAGGCAGACACATCTCAAAATTCAGCGCCTCGGCGGCTTGACTGCTATGACAGTACAGATGACTTAGCTTGTTGCTGGCTGAGAAGATCTATCTTAATTAAGATAAAAATAGTAAATTGCCTAAATATTGAGCACATGTAGAAGAATATATAAGTCAATGACTAATACGTGCTTTTGAAAGCCTGGATAAATGTTTAAAATGTTTCTTCAATTAAAATCAGCACAAAGTCTTGAACCTATAAATAACATGTTTAGGATGGGCCTTTGTTTTCTTTTTTTTTTTTTTTTCTTTCCAGTGGTGGATCTGCTTTTTTTTGGCATGTCTTCTGGCATATGCAATTATCTGATGCCCAACACCAGGCTCAAAGAGAAGATGAATGTTTGGGAGGGCAGAGAGATGTTGCACAGGGCTGAGTTACTGGAGACATCTTGGCTCTGCAGAGGCCTGGGGAGGCAGACCATCTCTAGGATGTGTCATCCCCATAGATTTATGTAGGATATATATACTACCATGGGCCATAAGATGGGGAACTCTCTTCTCTGCTGTCTCTAACAGCATTGAGCAATGCCCCTCTGCTCATCCCACCTGTCACTTTATACTTCACCAGTATTCAAGACAGACAGGTTTTCAGTTGATTTAGCCAAACACAAACCCGTTTGGGCCACTTAGTGCTACTGTAACATAAATGATAATAAACCAGGTAATCAGTGGGACAAGTAAGAATAGCTAGTTTCTTAACCAGTGAGAGAAATTAGGGAGGTATATGGAAGTGGATGGAGTTCTGAGAGTAATTATTATTACAAACATTCATCCTTTCTTGTCATTTTCACATGTCCACTAAAAATATATCAGACAAATTGCTTCTAAATGTACTTGGAAGTGTGTGTGAGGAAAACAGGCTTGAACTTTTTAGTAGCATAGTGCTTCTAAGCTTGTGAAACTGTTAGCTTCACAGCATGGCAGAGTTGCTTCTCTTATGCATTAACCTTATGGGTGTATTTACGAGGTGTCCTGAGCTCACACCTAGAAGGTGAAGGGAAACCTAGCCAATTTTTCCACAGGGATCCAATAAAAAATAAAAAGATCAGAATATTTTCCCCTCTTCTTTGTTGTATGCATGTAAGGAAAACCGAATCATTGCCCTTAATGTCTGTGATGACACAGTCGTTCTGCAAGCAACATACTGTCTAAAGCTGTGTGCGTTTTTCTCCAGTTTCAGTTCACACAATCATGAGTTTCATTTTGAGTTTCATATGAACTAAGAAACTCAAAGCAAAACTCAGCTGGAACACTCTTTTCTTGGTTTATGGTGGAAGGTATGCAAAACCAGAGACAGACATCATTTCCACTCAAAATTAACTTGCTCCAGGTTTGAAATAAATTTAGCCTAGATCAAAACTTTGCACTCAAGTTCAATATAGCTTTTCAATCCAATTTGATTTTCCTGATTTGTTTTCTAAGCTGAGGGCACTCAATTGATGACTTAATAAAATCCATATAAGGCTAAAATTCACTTGCATATATTCACAATATTTCTCAAACAATAGATATGTGAGAGAATTTTCTTGTACATGGAGAAAAAAACCCATGTCTATTGTAAATGTATGGGCTCTAACTTGTTTTGCTCACTCTGAGGATCTGGGCTTTTCCCTTTGTTTTGACCTTTCCTCCACAAGGTACTTAACCTCCATGTGCAGAAAATCCAGAAGAAACACCAAATTTCGTTGACTTATTGTGCAGAAAGCATTTTTAAGCCATGATTGTGGCATGAATCACTGTTGCACTGCCAGTCTTCAGGATGACACAGGGAAAATGGAACAAAAGGTTTCTCTGTTACTGCTACCTTGATAAATTTGAAAACCTGCCTAATTGTTTTATTGCTTACTGAACTGAATATAAGAGAAAGTAATTGTATTAGGTGGACATAATATATATCCTAAACACCAGTGTACTCCAACTTGCACTGCTACAAACACTAATTAAGGGATTGCTAGCATTTACACGTTAAAATTCCATTTACAGGAGCATAAAATAAAACATTCAAACTTTACTCTTAGCTGAAACTGTCATTCAAGGTTTTGGCTAGGAAGAAATTATCTTCAATATCTTTTTCAAAAATATTTTTCCTTTATGACTATTTCATAGAAATTGTAAAGCTTTTTAATATATAGAATTACTACTCTGTATTCTAATCTAAAGCTCAGTGCTGCCAGTGGAATAAATCTCATTTACACCAATGCAAAATTCAGTGAGAATCGAAATCCATGTCATCGTATGTATGCATATGAGCTGAACAGAGAGGTTAATCAGGGAATACAACCAGCACATAATCTAGCTTTAATTATGATGTAAACACATAAAAAAGCCCAAAAACTAGAGATTGATGCATCTACGGCTTTCTGGCTGCTGTCACTTTTTCTAGCTCTTATTCCAATCAGTTAGACTCCTATATACAAAACCTTTAAGGAGCACTTTTCATAGCTGTATCTCAGCTTGCTTGTAAGTATAGAAGTAAAAAATAAAGAATAAATAGTCTTGAAAAGTCAAAGGCAAAAAAAAATTTTCTTCCTTTATTGTGTTCTTGAGACAAGATAAAAGTTGATGTGTTTCTATGTACATTTTCAGGTTTCAAGTAATGTTTCCTCTCTTCCCTAAATTATTTTAGCAACTCTAAAATATCTGGGCAATATTAGGCACAGATGGAAACTCAAGGAGCAGTACTGGATTTCCAGAGGAAAGGGGATTTCACCAAGGTCAGATGAAGAATCACGTACTAAAGATTCATACTGAGGAGTTTTGGTCCTGAGATTACAACACTGAAAAAAAATTATAGCTGTCTATAGACAAAGAATAGCAGTTGTAATAACTTACAGGGTAAGATTGAAGCGCTGGTGGTAACATCGTTAAGATGTGTTTGAGTCTGCTAACACCTTGAAGCAATAGCATCTGAGAGATGTCTATTGCCCAGTGTCTTCTCCAACATTCACACCCTCAACAAGATGCAGTATCTCAGCAATGACTGAGAACATTCACCCTTCCAGGAGGGTAACAACATTTTTATTTTATATTGTATAATTTAAGGAAAAAAACACAAAACAAAACACAAGTCAAAAAAAAAATTAACAAATTAACAACACCCACCCCACAAAAAAAACCCAAAAAACCCCAAACCCCACACCTAAACCAAAACAAGCCCCAAAACCTAAACCAAGAAAAACAAACAAACAAAAAAAAAACCCCTAACAGAAAACCGGGTTGTGCTCATAGGTCTTGTGACAACTCTGCCAGTGCGGAGAGTTGAATTCAGGGACCCAAACCCCAAGCTGGCAAAGGCTTGATATCTGTGGGAGCAGTGCGCTGAGCATCTGACAGAAAGTGCACCCTTCTAACACAATTCTGCCAACAATTGGAGAAGATTGGCAGAACGAGCCAAGTACAATCAGGCAGGTCCTCTGGGTGCACAGGCACATGTGTATTAGAATGACAGGCTCCAATAAACCCTAAATAATCAATATCCATTAATCTTTAATTATCTCATCCTGCTGATATAGTAAGGGAGATATATCAAGAAACAGCCTTCCACACGCGTTCATTAGGAATTCAAAGATTTAGTAGCTGGTGGTGATGTTAGGATAATTAGCAGCAAAAAAATGGAAGAAATGTAGGTTGCTATAGCAACACATTCATCATGATCTACAGCATAAACACACAGATTAATTTACAAGATGCCAGGTATATATCTGCTTGGCTGACTGTGGTATACACAGACACCACCTTATTTGCTTTTATTAAGGCTTAATCATCAACATTAGAGCTTTCAAAGTACGTGTGCTATCACTGTCAATCACAGATGAGCTAGATGCTTTTAGGGGCAAACTCACCAACACAGGCTGTTTGCTCCTCTATCTACTCTGCAGGGAAAGATGAGGAAGAACAGTCTTCCTCCAGAGCCACTCTGAAGCCACTGTTGTGACCCTGGAGCTGGAGTCACTCCTATGGGCCCTCCATGTGGATTGGGTCATAGTGTCCCTCTGTAGGAAGTCAAACCCAATCCCATTGCATCTTAATGATATTTTTCCCTGGCAAGCTGTTAGGAAAAGAGCCCTCTCAGTGAAACAGGCTTGGGTGGTGTTCAGTGGTACCTGCTGAATCAGGGAGATCCCAGTCTTGGTACACAATTAGGGACATATACTTAGCTTAATCCAAGACTCCATAGGCCACTGCTTCACTGAAAAAGCACATAATCCTTGGCAAAACGGTAAAAGAGACCTTCAAAGCACCACAGCTGGTGGCACAAGCAGCTAATATCACCCCATGATGAGGTGAGCAACAAATCCAATGGAAAAGCAAAGGGAGGAGAGTTGGTACAAACTAGATAATCAAAGTAGAGCTGTCACTTCAAAGAACTAGTTCAATGAAGGCAAATTTTATAGACATACTGTGAATAACACAGCCAAAAATGAGTGGCTAGGGTCTCTCTGTTACTACTTTTCTTCTGCTAGTGAAGCCAACACTCCTGTCCCAACCTCTTGTTACTACTTAACAGAAAAGACCTTTCATTTCCACACTGCATTTCCAACATTATTCTATCCTCTTCTTCCAGAAAGAGTATGACAGAGAAAATATTTTGGTCAGTGGTAACCATGATTAAGGAACAACACCAAAGGTGCCCAAATTTATTAAGAGGAAGCCAGTAAGGCCGAAGATCTCAGTTAGAATTAAACATACAGGAAAGTTACGTGTAAAAACCCCAGAACTGGCGTTTACTGACAAACTGTTGTGTGATGGGGACATTACACCATGCTTATCCTTCATTTCACACTGTTTTGCCCTGTCTGCTTCACGATTTACATATTGCATCAACCACCCTGCCTCCCAAACGAGGATGTAGGCTTCTACTGGTGGTCCTGGCTACCATCCCACGCTGACCTGTTCCACTGCCTCCCCCATGGCCATGCAGCTGTTCGTGCAGCTGTGTGGAGAGCCGTGTTGAGGAACTGGTTCAGCTGCATGACTGCGGGGCTGCACAGAGTCGTATATCAGTGGGGCGTCTGGGGCCAAGGGGCACCTGTGGAGCCTCAGAGGTTGGTGCTAGGATAACTTGAATGTGGCTGAGTATGTTTTCCTGGGAACTGGAGGAGATGGAGTCAAAGTTCTCCTTCTTGACCCCATAGTCCTTAATCCCACCTGTCCATCCACAGAGGATAGATACAGTCCTTCCTTTTAGGGTTCGTTTTCTGACACTCCCCCAAAATCCCCAAGCTCCAGTCCACTGAAGGCATCAGAGAATACTTTCAACCAGTTAGGAAAGACATAGGAAAGCTAAAAAAAACGGACACCCATTGAGAAAAAGAAGAATAAAAATAGTGAGTAGTAGAATATTAGGTAGGTGGATATAATTTAAATGCTAAAAGCCAGAAAAAATAGAAAACCTGTATTTCTGAGTTCTCTCTATGTTACAAAACACACAGCTGACCACAAAGCTGGTGACACCAGCACTGCAGTTTTAACACGTTGAAATGAAGAAAAATTTTGACTTTTACTTCAATGGCCTTATGATTTAAAGAGAAAAGGCACCAAGGGACAGGAAAAAAAAAACCCAAACAACGGTGACACAAAGTAGAGGACTTGATCTGCTGTGCGAACCAGGAACCATCACTGCAATGCGGGATCTCCAAGCAACATATGGCATATCCCCACCTGAATTGCTGATAAAATGCCATATACACACAAGCTTTCTTTCTATAAAGATGTAAATATCTCTATCTCTCTAGCATATGCAACTAGCTGTATTATGCAGGCCACAGTTTACTTTAGCTGTCAATGTATTGTGTAGTACCTACTGCTTCTCTTTTTTCTGGCTATTCTGAATTAAATAAACCAAGAATCAACACATGTCTTAAAACCGCTGTAGTTTATTTATAAGGAGAAAGACACGCCATCAAACTTTCCACAGGAATTAAAAAAATTCATCAGGGAGTCAAAGTCTTTACTTTCTTTCCATTCATACAATTTTGGTTTTGGCTTAACACAACACAATATTCAGTTCAAAAGAAAATCCTTTGTATTTAAAGTAAACAATGGTTGTTATACAAAGACTTTTAATTTCTAGTCTCCTGCCCTTTGCCATTTTATTTCCTTATTCCAAAGCTCTGCTCAAATAACATTGTGCCCACTCCATGCCAGAAACAGAATCTGCTTTTGTAATTCAGCTTTTTTTTCAAAACAACCAGTTTAAGTAATTTCATTCCAACTCTTTGCTTCTAAAGTTTCCCCAAAATTTCACTATTTTAAATGGAGTTTTAAATTAGATAAAAAATTAGGAATTAGAAGAAAAAAATATAATAAAAAATTAATGTGTTCTGGTTTGGAAAATGAAAATAAAATGGACACATCTCACAGAAAATCAGGGACTGCTTTTCAAGCCCTGGTTCTAATCTGAGTGAGGTTCATAATACAAAAGTGAGTTTGATATTTTCTGTCTAATTAATAGTAGAACTTAGCCCACAAACCTCCCCCTCTTCCCTCCTTCACTCCCTCCTCCCCCCAATTAGGAAACATTTTACTTAGCTCTTATTTAGCATTTCATAAACATTGGGCCAATTTCATCTTTGGGGTAACTTTATTGAAGCCAACGAATAAAGCCAAATATCTAATTAACTGTAAAGCTTTGGCAAATGTACAAGTATTTGGCAAGAAAATATATATTCATCAAACGGTGCTCTGCATATGATGAATTATAGAATTATGTGATAAACTGCCTTTATTATGCCAATAAAACTTTTAGAAATAACTTTTCTCTAAAACAAATTACACTTCTGGAGAATAGATGACACAGCCGCCTGGTAAAAGGTATTTCTGACATCTGCTCAAAGGGACCTGCCTTATTATGGCTCTGATATTTGTATGAACACAGCAATCACAAAGTCTTCTGGCAGAATATTTCTGTCCTGTGGTACCAATTTTGCTTAAACTACATCATCAATTTGAATCCAAACCCTATAAAGTTCAGTAAAAGGGTTTATCATTTCTCTCTTCATGGTACAGATGATTACAAAAAGAACAGGCCCCTACTATGACTACTACATGTAATTGACGACTGGGTAATACAGTATCTGTATGTATTTATTGATTGAAAGGATGCAACTTACAAGTAAAGTATGTAATGAAGATAGTTTGGTTAGACCATGTTGTATCATCATACTGTATACAGTATGATGAACTACTGTATTTCCTATAAGAAAAATATCCTTTAGCATGTTGTCCGCTATTCTTCAAGACTGACATCTTGAAGCAGACTTCACAGGAAGGCCAAAAAAGCCGCTCTGAGCTATGAGACTGTGCGTGGGAAACTACCTACTGAGCCGTGGGGAAGGTCTTGCTAAATTGCTGTTCCCCCACCCTACAAAAATTGCAGTGACTATCGAAAACAGAAAAACTGTGGGCAAAGATATTTGCCTTTCCTGAAATCTGACCTGCAGAAGGGCCGACTTAACTGCAATAGTGAATACAGTAATAGAAACCTCTTCACATTTATAAGTACTAATAAACCTTCTGCGTCCAGACAGACTACAAAATCTGTGGTTACTATTTTTAAAGGACTAGTGAAAAGAAAACATATAAATTAAAAAGTATTAGAAGAGGTTTTCCTTCTTTAAACATTTGACATAAATATTTGACAATATTTATTCCATATCTCATGCTTTTAAATAGAATACAGTAATGTTCTTTTAGTGAGTATGTAGGGACAAACCTATATTTTATTGCCTCAGCTTAATTTTACATCATAATTTGGCCTTTATTGTGGACTATATTTACTTATTTTAAAATAACGTTCCTGTCCATGATTATTATCTTCTACTGCTGAAAGGACTGATTCACACACAGATGAGATGGTGAACATCCATGGGCTGGAATGAATTTAGGCCCCAAAGGGTAGTTCCATTGACTCCTCAAGTTTACCGATGAAAATCTTCCTATACAACAGGCAAATATTTTATTTCCAGCTACTAGAAAGAAATATTCTGGTGTATAGAGAAGCTCCTTACCTAGTAAATATATGAGATTTACATCTGTTCTGCCATACAGTAGTGAGAAATTCCAAGGGATTACTATTGCCAAACACCTGCCCTTACTTCCCACTCTTTTTTTGTGCAACTCTTCAGTAGGAAGAAGACTCAGAATGTCTATCTGTATTGGTCTGGAGAGTCTCCACACTTGTGCAGAGGATCCTAAACAGTGAGGTATGCTTTCTGTCCCCTGTTACGGATGCTCTTCTCTCCCCTACTAGCCCCATGCAGCTACTGCAAGACAGGGAGACAGGAATTTTCTCTAGCAGGGATGACAGAGCTGCACAGCTCCTCAGCTTTTGGGATGGGACTTGTGCTTTCAGTTTGAAGCCTGTATCAAGTAAAATAGGGTTAGGTAGGCTCAGCAGGTGAAAGGATTGCACAGGCATCTTCTCACTACCCAGCCATGGGGCAAGCCTTTGTGGGAGCTGGGGTGAGCTCATTATAACAAAGATACTAGGATGCAATGCTCTTATCATCCCCTGCAAGTGATGTAGCTGGGCTGCAGCTCTGAAAACTCTCATGAAAACCTTAGATTAGAAAATAAGTTACTGTAGTGTCACTTTGGTACTGCTTTTGTCTTCCCAGACACCACCTGCCATAAAACAGTTGATTTTTTTTTCATTTCCTAAAATGATATTGGTTTAGGCTCGCTATATATTTTTTCTAGTGCAATTTAAATTCCAACTTAGCACAATACTTAATAGCAACATTTTACAATAGTAACATTCTTCGCATATAGATTCCAATGTTGAGTATATATAGCTAAAAGGTATATGTAGATAAGAAGTAAAATGGTGGTAATTTAAACTGTCAGCCAGAAAACCGCATTTGAGATTCAGAAGATAAGGGTTTGGCTTTTTTTTTTTTTTGTGAGGCATTCCCATTCTGGAGGTAGTAACAAAGGAAAAGTAAGAATAGCGTTGTTCTGCAACTATGCTATCTTTTAAATTTGTTACACAAGAATAACTGATTATGGCTTAAGTGTGACCACCTATGTTGATGATGCACAGAAAACTAAACCAAAATAGAACAAAATTCCTAAATCTCTAATAGAGAAAAAAAAAAATCAGAATTGATAGATTAGATCTTATAGATCATAACAAAGAGGTCCTAACAGCAAGTCTGTTGAGTGGGCAGGCACCTATGCTTTGGTACTTTCTCACAGAGGTAAAAATCATTTGCTGTTGAGTTTCTCCCTGTCCCTTGGTCTGGGCTGTGTCTGTGCTAAGGGTATCAGGTAAAAGGAGCTTGACCTGGTCCTGCTGCTGAAGGACATGGTAGGAGATAGTTTGCAACTAACAAGATGTAATTCAGGTGGCAGGTGCCATTTGGGACCTATGGGAAGAGAACTGCAGCAGCCCACAATGCACATGTCATCCTGAAAGAAATCAGGTTTCTTAGCAGCACTCTGGGAAGCAGCATCAGTGCTTCACTATCCTCTCACCTGCCTTTATGGATGCATTTTTTTGCTGTTGGGACCAGCTCCTGCAGCTAAGCTTGCTTTTTTATGCAGTTGAGTTGAGCAAGTACCCACCTCACCCTTAAACATCAAGACTTCTTAAAATTCAGTTTAAACAATATATTTTGTGTATAACAAGTGATTGAATATTAAAGTCTAGTTCTGAGCTCTTTGTTCTTTCCCCTAAATGCTAATTATTAAAGTGTTTATCTGTAAAGAGACAAACAGTTTCTAACTCAACCATACCTCTCTTTTTCTTCTTCCTGACTGAAATCTTAATTCCATGTTTACAATGTTTGAAATTTTAGCTAATGGCATAGAGCAACTACAGACTGTGACTCGTGGGATAATTGAAAAAATAATGAAAGAGAAGAAAAAAATAGCATGTTATCTAGGGCAGATAACGTGCATTTCACCCACATGGAAAGCACCCGGTAAGTCTCAGAGTAGTACAAATAAATAAATGATTATAATAAAACTGATAATAATAATAATATCAATAATGAGATAAGAGCTTAAGCACAGATATCTAAATTTTGAATTGAGAGAGGAAGCAAGAGACATTCTTCTGCAATTTTCAGTTGTGATATTTCACAAGCACAGTCTGTCTTTTCAACAATTCTGGGCTTTGACAGTAGTGGTTCTGTAGACCTCTTTTCAATAGGTGACTGGCTGAGTTACATTTTCTTAATGAAAGACAAATAGAAATGTTCTAAGACAAAGAGTATCTTTTCAAAATGGTACATGGGAGGCATACACAAATCTTATTCACAAACAGGAATTTATACAGTACCACCTATGCATCACTTTCAAAAGAGGCAACTTCTTACGCCTTAAGTACCTTATTTTACCTTCTTTATTTTCTTTGACATTTTCCTACTGCTTACTTTAAAGTTAATGTATGAAAAATGAAAGAGCACTAAGGTTTCCCTGTGTATAAGATTCATCTGTATCAGATCAGATAGAACAGAGCATTCAAATCCCATGCTGCTTTTGTAATATGTATTTGATGAATCCATGTTAAAGCCTCATAGGCAAACCTACTCAGAAAAGCAATGGAGAATTTAACAAATTCATTCATCCATACCATCATCAGCTATTACAACGCCTCAGGCTAAACCAGACTACTGAGTAATGTGAACTTTGGCAAACCGTCAGAGAAAACACCTTGTATAATCTTAGCTACAATCTCAAAGCTGCTTGGGTACTGGAAAATTTGTGTGCTTGGCTGTGAGGATGACAATCTGGATTTGCTTAGTTTGCATTCTGTTACTTCTCTGATCATACAAACTTTTCAAGGATTCGTAGGTCCCATCTTTGTTTAGATAAGCACTTGTACAGTAAGTAAAACATTCCTCTGCACAATGATGCTTTCTAAGTTTTTCTCTTCTGATGTGGACTATAAATTAACTTACACTGAATGTTGACCTGACTGCATCTTGGACCTGGTTTTAGCAGCTGATCTTCATCCATTCCAGCAGAAAATTCTGGATAGAGAAATTTCAGACATCGAAGTCTTTAAAAACACACAGAGAAAAGAAGTATACATATCTGCGGACTCGTATTAGTGAATAGCTCTAACATTTCCTCCTGTAACTAAGGATATTCAAGTACTGTCATTCTTGCACTGCATAATGGTGTAAAGTAAATAAAAAACACCACAAACACCTAAAGTCTACATGTGAGAGATTCAGACCAAAGAATCTGGAAGGACCAAAGGACTTTGTTTGCCTTAATGGGTCAGTGGGGTTTTTCACTGAAAACATCTCTAATCTCTGTAGAAATGAACTATATATTTGGAGGTATCCAGATGTATTTGTCATGTCATGTGTGATTTGTTACCGCTAATGGGCTTTAATGACATATACTTTTTCTTTCAAAATTGTTTCTCTCAGCTAAACTGTAAAAGTAAGTAAACCAACTCTCTTGACCAGACCTGGACCAGTCTACATAACCAGCCTCTCCCCACCCCCACCTTCTCCCCCAAAAAACCCCAAACCAACTAGTTTGTCCATGTCCTTCTGAAAACCACCCATAGGCATCTCTAGTCTTGTTAAGACGTAGGCAGGGACCTACTCACTGTTGATGTTGGGGGAAAAAGGGATAGAAAAAAGGGCTTACATCTGGCTTTAACATATCCAGTCACATGCCTGTTTTTTCCTGTAGATATGCTGAAAACAGCAGTAGATGGATACACCAGAGCTCTTAATCCAGCACTTCCCGTAAGTAGTAAATGCACAAAAAATAAAGCACTAAACAAACAAACAAACAAACAAAACCCCGAAAAAGTCATCAGTAATGAAAAAAAGAGAAGCCATTAGAGAATCAAAGGCTTGTTGAAATTTTTATCTGAGCCTTGCAGTGGTTTACCCTGTAATGTCTATAACAAGAAAGAATAAAGGACATTTACACCAGCCTGTGTAATATGATTTTTATTAACATACCATAGGATAGGTGTCATATTGGAAAAATCAACAATAAAGCATGTATCTGATACCTTTCACAAATTCAAAATATAATTTATATTGTAACATATTTTTTCCAAAAGTAGATAACTGCCACATCAATAAATTATGAAAAAAGCATGAAGAAAGTGAAAGGGGGAAAAAAATGGGAAGCTGTTTTTGAAGCCTGTAAAAGCAAACTGAACATAATAACTGAAAGTGCTGTTGACATGCACAGAGGAAGCATTTCTTAACAGGAAACAGTGTAAAACTCAGTGAGTCAGAAACTTTATCATGGGATTTAAGTTTTGCATACATATCATTATTTTGTGTTTAAAACAGTGTTGTAAAGCACCAAGAAATACCCATAGTTTCACCTAACAAGTAACATGCTTATTTAAATCCTGAATTATTGCACTGGCTATCTTTCAGCACCTTGAGTCTCACTCAGTGTCCCTGTACGAAATAATGACTGAAAGTCCAAAGACAAATGGTTTTGCTCTGTTGTATTTTTTCCAGGCTGGACTTGTTTTTGCATTATGAAATCATTCAACATTTGGCCCTGAACTGCTGGTAGCCTTTGAAAGAACTTAAGGATTAAAAATATGAAGACTGAATTGTTCATAAAATTCCTTTTTAAAAAGAACACTAGAAATATATTTCCAGCATAAAATAAAATCCTTGCCTGCCCCCAGTATAAGTTTCAGTCTGACACAGAGCAGGGGGCTTATTAACTGAGATAGAAATATCTGGCAATTGCTTCATTTTCCATCTGATATTGTCACCCACATTGGCTGCACACTATAAAAAATGTGAACTGCCCTAAGGAGCATAGCCTAAGAAAAGGAAATAATCAAATTTTGCCTCGTCCACAATTCCCATTAATTTCAGGAAAATTTCTTATGAATATTTCTGATGCCATGATCAGTCTACGTATCATGCACACACTGGATTAAATAAAAGCAGTTATGAAAAAAAAAAAACCACCAACCCAAAACAACCAACACCGAGACAGAATTTTTCAAAAATCCATTTTCACCAAAATAATAATAATAATACAAAAAAAAAAAAAAAAGAAAGAAAAAAAATGGAAGAAGACATTTGGCCCTGAACTGCTGGTAGCCTTTGAAAGAACTTAAGGATTAAAAATATGAAGACTGAATTGTTCATAAAATTCCTTTTTAAAAAGAACACTAGAAATATATTTCCAGCATAAAATAAAATCCTTGCCTGCCCCCAGTATAAGTTTCAGTCTGACACAGAGCAGGGGGCTTATTAACTGAGATAGAAATATCTGGCAATTGCTTCATTTTCCATCTGATATTGTCACCCACATTGGCTGCACACTATAAAAAATGTGAACTGCCCTAAGGAGCATAGCCTAAGAAAAGGAAATAATCAAATTTTGCCTCGTCCACAATTCCCATTAATTTCAGGAAAATTTCTTATGAATATTTCTGATGCCATGATCAGTCTACGTATCATGCACACACTGGATTAAATAAAAGCAGTTATGAAAAAAAAAAAACCACCAACCCAAAACAACCAACACCGAGACAGAATTTTTCAAAAATCCATTTTCACCAAAATAATAATAATAATACAAAAAAAAAAAAAAGAAAGGAAAAGAAATGGAGTAGAGATAAAAATTGGAAGAAATAGTGTTTTTATGTAGCATTTTAGTGTTAGCTTTCTAAGGTCCCATAGCGGCCGCAGATAGCAGCAAAATGGAATGGAGCTTGGGCAGAGATACGCCAAAACTGAAACACATTTAAGGGGAATAGAAATCAAGGAAATAAGAGTTCTGGTGATGCTGGCAGATAGGCTGCACAAAATTTCATCTCAGACACAGATTAGAGGACTATACCTCAATCAGAACATGTGGGATATAGAAGCAGGAGGTTGTTAGGAAAACAAGATTCTGGATATTTTTGTGTGTGTGTGTATGTGTGTGTTTTCTGGATTCTCTCAGCATTAAATTGGGAAACTCCAAGGACCAGTATGAGGAACTTCAGAGGATTTCCAGTACGGGGAAAAAGCCACAGAGGAGAATTTGACCTTTCCAGACACTTAGAGGTGGAATGTAAAAGCAAACCCAGATCCATAACAGGGACACATTTATGCAGTGATCATACAAATAAAAATATTATGAAAAGAAGGCCTCTGCCTGAACATGATTTTCAGATACTAATGTTTTGCCAGCCATAACTACAGTATAAAGCTAACGTAATGAGTGGATCAACAATCACAATGTTAAATGATTTCTTTAATAAGCCTATACATCAGGTACTTCAACTCCAGGCCCAGTCAATATGGGTTCAATGAGTGATTGATTTTTGGGAAATGCTCAGGTGATATCCTAAAATCGTGTTGATACAAGCATGATCTAAAGCCAGGCAGGCAGGGACAAGAAATTGCAGATGTGCTTGATGCTGGTATAGCATCTTGGTAGCAGAAGTTCAAGCTAATCTATTTAAGGGAATTGGTTGGATAAATAACGCTGAATCTCTTCTCCACTTTTTTCTTACAAATCAACTGGTTTCCCTTTTAAAGTTAATTATCCTTGTTAATTACTTCTGAATCCATAGATTGTGTCAAATTCGTTGAACTTATTACTTTTTAATTCGCTCACATGGGTATTGCCGTCTAGGACTGAAGTGGCAGGAGCAGCCCCCTTGCTCCTCAGGAAGATCCGCTTGGCTGGTTTCCAGCCTTACGGGTTCCAGGAAGGGGACAGAAGCTTGAAACCCTCCTTCTCTTTGCAAATCCCATGTCAAGATCTACCCACAGCTGCGGACCTAGGGCTTTATGGATGTGCAGAGACTCCTGAGACGCTCGAGGAACAAGGGCTGCTCCCAGCTGGTGCAACTCAGCTCGCTTTATTTATCTTCTCCCTGTCATATGCACTTTAGCCCCCAAAAAACAAGCTGGGCAAAAAACAAACCAGGATCTGTCATCACATTTGTGAGAGGGAGATATGCCACTCAGATGACCAATGCTGCAACCGGCGTCAGAGTGTCCATGGGGGTGTGTTTATTGCCAGTTTTCCTGCTTATCTACTTCAGATGCTCTTACAGACATGGACGATGTAAGGAGCCACCTGAAGTGGGCTGCATGGATGCAATCCCACTGCTCAGCAATGGCATGCAGATAGCATGGCTGCCCCGGAGCTAAATATAGAAGGGCCAAACTCTGGCTCTCTCTCTTTGCCTCCCTGCCCACACAGATTAGAGGCATGGAGCCAGCAACCTTCCCTTCCACTTTCTTCACCGAGGAACCAATTCTGCCAGCCAGGCTCGTGTTCGGTTGCACCTTACTCAAGAAGCAGCCACCACCGTGTAGAAACAACACAGCTGTTGCAACCTGAATATGCAGGAAAATAAGGGGAGAAATATATGGTTTGTTACTGTGCAGAAAGGGGAGGCTTTTGAAAGTGAATGGGAGGCTCACAGTGCTCCCATAAGGAGCAAAGCACTCCTTCATTCACCAAGGGTATCTGGATTTTCTTTTATGGCCTGATTCCTTAAAAATGGTATTCTGATGCCTTTCTGTGACTCTCAGTCAAAAATTACTAAATTTTATTAAATATGTACACTAACCAATTTTTTATTAAACATTTATACTAAATTTTTTACAAGTATTATCACATTAAAAAACCAAACCAAACCAAACCAACCAACCAACCAAAAAAAAAACCCAAAAATCCACCCTGGCTGTAATAGATTCAGACTAAATTCCCTGACAATACTGCATAGCACAGAGCTGGCAAATTGGGAGTCGAAACAATACTGAAGCTGGTGATAAGCCAAAAACCAAACGTGTTCTGAGGCTCAGGGTTACCTGAGCACAGGTAAGGAAGATGGGAATGGTTGTGCTCTGGTAGAGCAGGCACACCTTCCTCTGGCTTGTCCAGAGCTGGGGAGAATGTTGAGGAGCTTCATCTTCTGTCAGCTCCTGCCTGGCCATCCCACCTCTTCATGGATATGATACCTGGGATAAAGAAGTAATAGCACTGGGAATGACTTTTTCCTTACTCTTGAATGTCCCTCAGGATGACACAGATCTTTTTCTAGCTGAAAGAGGCTTTATTTGGTGAGTAGAAAAGAAACATTACTACCCATGATTTTCTTATTCTGTCTGGTTCCTCTCTGAAGGATTGTGACCCTACTTTGCCTGGCACTATGCTGACAATATGATCCTAAGGCATCCCTTACACTCCGTTCTTATCAGACACATGCATTTTTTAAAAATCTGATGTGAAGCATATTAATAAGTATGTTGGGAAACAGCCTAACTTTTTCATTTGAGATGAGGACCTGATCATGCAAGTATCTAACTCGCATTGCATTTGATATCAAGGTGATTTAGAGTAACACTGGAGTCGTAAATATCTGGCTCTGGGACTAAGAAACTTCAGAGACACTCACCGGGATAACATCACAGGTAAAACCAGCAAGGCCTCTGTATGAATTGCTAGTCTTTAAAAGAAGAATGAGGAATAATAATGATCCATAAATCTAGGCTTAACTGAGTGCATGAGAGTATGAAATGGTTTCAAGAAAAGAGAAAGGCAGAGGCAGAAGGGCAAACGGACAGAAATGAGGGCTTGTTTACTCCCACCACCTGAATATGGATCCATGCCTTCAAAGTCCTTAAAAAAGGTGAAAAAAGCCCAAAACCTTTTTGCAATGAAGAGATTGATTTGTAATCAATTTTGCCACCCTCAGAAATGAAACACTTTGCTCTACAAGTACCTTCCTTATGGTCCGTAGATCAGCAAAAGACAAAGTACTTTGAATAGGGTTACTAATGAGCGCAGATACTATTTTACAGAAGAGGAACAGGGTCTGAATTGTGAATCAGACAGAAGAGTTTCCATATTGATCCTGCTCCCATTAAAGCCAGTAAGAGTTTTTGCCATTGATTTCAGGGAGAGCAAGGTCTTCAAGTGCAGCAAGAAGCATCCCTTGGAAGCAGAAAAGAAAGGCACAAAAGTTTCTGAACGCCAAGGCAAAATATTAAGCTGGAAGATCTTTCTAGCCAAGGGCTCTGAGAGTTTACATTTTATAACACTTATGAACTACAGACAGCAGTTCTGGTCAGCTGGGGCCAATGCACTTGCAGTCCTTGGGTTCATTCAGTCTGACCCTCAAGGCAGATCCTTCTTGCTTGAGACTCCTTAGTTGTAGAAATTCATCCCGGAGAAGACCCACTGGAATGTCTCACTAACTGCCATCAGTGCTTGCTGCTAGTCTCATTTATTTCAGTTGGTCTATTTTATCCCTTTCTTGCTATTTGCTGTTAAACCTTCTGCCTAGATAATTTTTCTTACAAGTTAGTATAAGGCAATTTGGATAGCAGATGCTTGTTTCGTCCTATCTTTACTATAGTTTGCTTAGCATTTTTGCAGGTTGGAATAGGGAGGTTTATCCTGGTTTCTTCTGATTCATTGATTACAGTCATGCTGCAGCAAGTGACATTAATATTCTTAATGTATATAGCATGGATCAGCAAAACGTATATTGAAGAGCTGATGTAAGCCCTTACATAAAATCAGTTTCAAGTTCAAAATGCTTTGTTCACCTTTTTCCCCCCTTCCCTTTATTTCTGTGTCTCAGAAGGACTCCAAAGCATCATCATAGAATCAGAAAAAGATCTCCCAACAGTGATAATATTGAAGAAAAGTTGTTCACATGAAATTTTCAGCTAGTCTTTGGAAAAGAAAGCAACTGAGATTGCTCAGGGAAGTTACTCCTTTCTTGGATTTGAATGGAATATTTGATTAGAGTTTATACTCTAGAACTGAAAGATGGCAAATTTAAGTCAAAACACATGCATTTCAGGCACATACCCTTCTTTATATCAGACTGGTAAACTAACAAAATGAAAAATTAGTGGGAGACCTATTCACCTTGCTGGTGTTTTAGATTACAGTGCAATATTTCTACTGATATCTGTTTGCACATTTAGCATAAAATGGTGTCCCTGTCATACTGCAATGGGACAAGTACAGCAGCTATCACCATGCCAGTACAAGTGTCTCTATAAATCCTAAAAAACATACATTTTTATGAATTGAACTGGTATAATTTTGTGTAATCGTTTGTTTTAAGCAGAGCTTAGAAACTAATTTCTTCTTTTAAGAAGGTACATCATGTATAGGTCAACAAAAAAGCTGCTGTCAAACTTAGTGAAATCCTAATTCTTTGTCAGTTAGATTCCATTCATCCTAAGAATAGAACACTAATCATTTCTGCCTGCAGACACACTTGAGGGTTTGGTCTTAAAGAAAATGAATTAAAAAAAATCTGAGTATCTGGCATTTTCTTCTATTGAGTTCACTCAAGACTGGGTTTCCATGTTTAGGTCTTGGCTTGACTTTCAGCAGAGGAAAACAAAGGGATGGGGGGAAAGTAGCTTTTTGTCTATTACTGAAAATTATAAAAAGTGTACAAAAATAGAATAACTTTAAAAATTTGTATTAAAAATAGATAAAAATATTTACAAGTCTGTTACAATACATGTGAAGAAATTCTGAACAAAGAGCAGGTTTTGCAATCACACCCGATTTCCCCCAATTATTCACCTTATTTGACAATTTCTCATCTGTAACATTGGGTTATTTTTGATCTTGTTCATCTGCAGCACAAAAGGGAAAGCTGAAAAAGTTAGGGACTTCTCTTAAGAGTAGCCAAGTTAAGTGCTCTTGTCATTATGATTGATAACAAAGGCACTCCTTCAGGAACTGGAGACAAACAGCATCAGCATCCTGCTTACAGGAGGCTCTATCTTTCCATGACTGGCTACTTTTCCTAAAAGGACAAGGAAAATGATAGATACAAAGGGTAGTTCAAGCCATCTAAATGGTAGCTGGTGAAAGGCTTAAAACTGTGTAATATCGAGTCCCCTTGAGTTTCCAGATCTTCTTTGTCCCTTTGTGGAAATGATCACACCTGCAACAGAAGAAAATTTCTTTCCTCTTTTGAGTGCAGACATTGCATTTGCGAGGTCTCCCAACATATCAAACCAGGAGAAATCCTTTCCACCCCCTAGAGACTCAACATCCCTTGCCACAAATGTGTATAAAACGCAACCCAAACTCATGAAGGAGGGCTGTGCCAGGTTGTGTATCAAACTGACCTGCAAGAACTGGAATTGGTGTCTTTCTCTTCCATTGTTGCATAGTCCAAGTAATTTCAGCCCTCTCATTTTCCACACTGAGAAAAGCAGAGGATGAGCCTTCTTTCAACTCCTGGACTCACTGTCATTTGTCTCTCCAAACTCCTAAGACTCTTTTAGGAACAAGGGCTGTGTTCTCCATTTGTTTAACACAACAGGTCCCAGGTTTCAAACATTCTCCCTGTTATAACACTATTGATGGCATTCATTTCAGGGCAGATTTTATTTATTTATACATAATTACACTATTTTTTTGCATAAATACTGCTATTTATGCATAATAGCACTAAGACTGACTTTTCAGGATCCGGTTCACTATTTGTCTTCTGTTTTCCTAATCTAAAGTTTAGGGAAAACAAAGCACATAATACCTCTATGTCTTTAACTTACAAATGAGCCAATCCAACCTTTTGAAATAATAATAAGTATTGCTAATAAGCCTGAACATATAAAATGCTTCCCCATTGAGACACGGTGGGTTGCTGTACAATAAAAACATTATACAAAAAAACCAACAAAAATATTTTAATAGAAACCACCCGCTTAAAACAAGAACAAAATCCATATGTCAGCCACATTTAGGTCCTAAACACGTCAAAGAGATGAATGTACAGAAGCTGAGAGTAGAGGACTGAACCTAAGTCTCACTGAAGTAATTGAAAATATCTTCACAGAGCAAAGCACTAGCTGGTACACTCCTGGGTGCTGGCTCTGTCTCTGCTGTGAAAGATCCTGTCAGGTGTAGCATGTTCTACTCTCACCAGTTCTTGTGGCTAAGAGGACCACACAGCAGCTATAGGCTCTCATAGCCACTGATGGAAGGCTCTGAGCATCCCCACAGGGTGCGGAAATCTTTAGTTCTCCAGAATTTTGATGAGTGAGCTGTCTCCTCTGTGAAATTAGACTGGGATCATAATGAGGGGGAACTTTGCTAGACATTAGAGTCATGAGACATCTGCACAGCCAAATAAAGTGATGAGGGAGCAGTGACTGAACTCACTCTTTCTGCCTCGTGCTGGGCCAAGTAAAATGGGGATTAAATGCAGTAGGGAACAAAAGAGAAGTTCAGTCAGCCTTAGACTTAGAAGGTAAAAGTTCATCAAATGGTTTAGCATCCTTGGTTTGAAGAGCCTGACACAGTTACGGCACTGCCCTCGCAGCCGCTGCTAGCGTGTCCTTTACATGGGGGTTTCAGTACTCCTTTTTGCACCTAGAGCCCTAAGCTGAAATTGCTGAACCACGGCTTGCCTTGCAGAGGGAAAAAGCTGGTTTTGTCAACAAAACAGCCTAACATTTACACAAAGCTCCTGACGCTGTGAGGTTATTGGGCACATAGATTTTAGTGATGGGATAGGATGCAACAAGGCACCGTTCTTAAAATCGTACTTTTAGTGAGAATGTATGGCTTGAAAGTGATTAGCTGGTAGAATATTAATCATGACCATTACAAGGAGGTTTAATAATTCATGCTGGAGCTTAAATGTAATATTTGCGCAAAGGCAGGCACTAAAGCTATAGCGTGATTAAGTTTCTTGATATGCTTCAAAAGCTTTCTGATGAGTTGAGTTGTTTCTACTAGATCCGTAAGTCTTGGGAAGGCTCCCAGAAACAGGAATGGCTTCTTAACTTGAACCTTACCTTTCCACTAAATATTCACCTCATAAACACTACAATAACCAGCAAATATGACTGTTTTGCAGGATGTCTGGATGACTAGAGAGGTTGTGGTTTATATTTGTTTTTAATTAGCCTGTTACATAAGCAGAAAGATGTGATATCAGGTGTTGATTTAAGTATTTTCTCCCTCGTCTCTGTTTTTCCTCAATAAGACGTTTTCTAAGAGCCAACAGAAATGGTAAGGAATGGTCTGGGGGTGGTTTTAAACAATTTTGGTGAGTACCATCCTGAGATGATTGGAAATAGTGTACCTTATACAACCCTGTGCACCGGGAAAAGTGATCAAGAACCATTTTTGGTTCACAGAATCCTGCAAACCTGAACATGCACATATACAGCACATGGAGATAAGTGAATGTGGCAACTGCTCTGGCTTTTGTGCACTTCTTACTCAGTATTCTGGAAGCAACAAATTAATTTGTAGTCTGCTGAACAAAATAACACTCAAACCCATAAATAGATGGCTTCTAACCTTCACATTAGCATGCAGGAGATCATGCTGGAGAGGGGTTGTTGTTTATTTGTTATTGTTGTTGTTTTTTTTTTTTTAAGTGGAGGCTGAAGTAGTGTCGAGCAACCACTGCTGTGAGCTTTTTGTAGTTGATGTTGTAAACATAAGTATCTTCACACACATTTTATTGTGAAAGAGTAGGGAAGAATCTTACAAGTCTTAAAAAACAAGGTTTTAATCAAAGTGCACCTAAAATAATCAGTGCAGAAGATTTGGGTGGTGTTATTTCTTAGCACCCTTTAGTTAAACCCAGATAAAAGTAAAACAGCATCTACTCTAAGTTAATTTGGGATGCTGGTTATGAGCTGTAATAATCTGTAAGGGAGATAGCATTATTATTTCTGCTATGGTTTTGAAATATTAAGCAAAAGGTGTCATTTAGAGAGCTTGCACTATAACCTAACTGCAGCTTTTTGTCCAAAAGGCACCACTGCAATTTTTCAGTATTAGTGTCACTTTTCAACAGCAGTACTTAGGAAGAGCTAGTCCGCGGAGGACCCAATTCTGCAAAGTGTGGAGCCTTCCCGCCTGCCTCAACCCCGGCTGGGTGTCCCTAAGATTTTTCCTGCACCGAATCCAGGTAGCATGGTACAAGTTCCCTTAGGGGACTACACTGGGAGAGCTACCTCATTACCCAGGCAATAGAGCCAGTGGCAGACAAAGCACATCACTGCGGCATGGCAGAACGAAGGAGAGGTGAAGAAGGCTGTTTGCAGGACCCTGCTGCAGAAAATGCAAACCCGAGTGCTGCCCTGGGATGAATTCCCCTGTGGCTTGGAGTGGGCTCCTTTTGTCCATCTTCCCATGTTATCGGAGGAGATGTAGCAACTCCCCTGGGAATTTGGCTTTTTTTCCTCTTCAGATGTTCCTTGCTCTGGACCTGCACACACCCTGGGGTGGCTCATTCTGCTTCTGACATCTAAGTTTAAGGCAAAGTGTTTACTAAGAGAAAGAGGTCAAAGCTGTTATTACAGTAAGGCCTCTCCCCAGAGAGTGAGCTGATCGAAAACAAGAGGCTGAGAAATGCCAGGTTCATTTGGTTTCTAGTTTTGCTTTCCCTGTGCCTTCACTCAGACTATTCAGCTACTTTATTTTTTTTTCTTTGTTTCCCTTTTCATTCCCATTTTTCTCCTGCAAATGTATCTCACACTTCCCTATCACAAAAAGGAAATTTTTTTCTCAGGCTGAGCATGGGATGAAAGATATCAGTGATGAGCTAAGGTTTTATTCCAAAAAAAAAGGGAGGAAAATGACTCAAAATAAAATTGTAAAGCATGTCCTGAGCTAGCAGAGCTTTTTGGGAAACAAAGGAATTAAAATGCCAGAATTTCTAGTGCTTCAGAGAGAAGCTGGGGCTGCTGTGTCCCAAGTTTCGTCCCAAGGCTGGAATTATTCTTGTCAGGAGGAGGGGTGTGATCTTTCAAAAATCTGGCCCAAAACAGAAGGGAGACGTACAGCTTGAGGTAGGTGAGAGGAAGAAGCTCTCAGGACAGGCTTTATTTATTTGTGCCTCAAACCTGCCTTAAAACAGCTGTTCTTTTGTTTTATTTTATTTTGAGGATTATTTTGCATCTTCTGGAAACCTTGCAGGCTTTGTCATTTTTAAGGGGCCATGCTAAGAGAGGAATGTGGCTCTAGGCAAGCACGAAAAAGCAGCAGCAGGTGCCTTGTTGCTAGTTTTTCTTTTTCTCGGGAAAGGTTGGGCTACATGTGCTCAGCTTCTGTTTTAAACCTGACAGAAGGAAATCATAAGATTTTTTCATCTTGTTAAAATGCAGCCAGCCAATGGTTTCCCTTTCCAAAATATTACTAGATATTATTACCGAATGTTCAGACTTTACATTCCTGACAAACAGGAAATATATGCTGCACTAATAGGATGTCAATCAGAAAGATAACACCAATTTTGTGGTTTCTAAATCATCCTCACCACCTGCTGAGCCTTTGATCATCCCAAACAATTAATCTAAGAGATACATGATTAAGAAATAAATGCTTCCCAGTGAACTTGTGAGCTACAGTACATATTAGCAAGCCCTGATCTTGCTTTCAGTGATCACAAATCAATTGTATACAAAGTGGAATAAAAAAAAAGGTGCAAATAGATTCTGCTGATCAACAGAGTTATCTCGATAACTGTGCAGTAAAATGTATCACTGCATTTTAACTAATGTGATGGGCTGTTATGCTTTAAGGATATACTTTTTTCTTTTTTTTGAGACTGGTAGTAGGATGGAATTTTGCAGCTGTATTTATTAAAGTAAATTTCTGCTGTGTGGAACATTTTGGAAATGTTGACTTTAAAATTCCGAATTGAAATGAAAATCCGGA
This sequence comes from Eurypyga helias, assembly GCF_000690775.1. Classification (NCBI taxonomy): domain Eukaryota; kingdom Metazoa; phylum Chordata; class Aves; order Eurypygiformes; family Eurypygidae; genus Eurypyga; species Eurypyga helias. Next base: position 9,968 of record NW_010247348.1, on the reverse strand, counting down.
GTTTGGCATTTCCATAGAACAGGAAATCACAACTGTTCTGTCAGAAAACTGAAAATGTTACTTCAGCATTGCTCAAACTCCTTGATGTTGTCACCTACACATCTTTGTAAAGGTACTTTGTGTAATACGAAGTTGAAATTTCCCTCTAAGCAGTTGGACTGAATTCATGCCATGAATGAATTTATGACTACTGAAGGCCACTTGTCAATTAACAATTAAGGGGAGAGGCATGGTTCTGCCCAAGACTAAAAAATGAAAAGACACCCAAAACATAAAACAAACCCCAAAACCTTTGCAAGTGTTGGTGTAAGAGGTCCTTTCACTTGCACTCTGTAAGGCTTGAGCGTTCCCTCCGGACAGGGATGTGGCAAGGTCCCCAGTGGAGACCAAGGCCTCAAGGTGCAATCAAGCCCCAATTGCAGCAGTGAGGGAAGAAAACGGGCTGCCAAAAGCTCGCAGGAAGAAGGTGCTCGGGGGGTCATCAGTGCTGCAGGTACTGAGCGTGCACTGGCTAGCATCAGGTGCTACCAACTCCTGGCTAGGGCATGGGCTGCCTGCATGCCGTCTCCCCCTCCCTGCTCCCCTCTGCGGGCTGCAGCGCTGGGTCCCAGAATCCTGTCACTTCCAGGCATTTTCCACTCAGGGGCTGCAGAGGCAGAGCTGAATTTTCCCTGAAATGGATCCATGAAGCAGCAGGGAAAAGATCTGACTGTCGCTTTGGGCAACCACTCAAAAACCTTGCTGTTTGCCAAAGCCCATCCAGACTGCTGGAGTGGGAGTGAGTAGAGACTTTCAGTGCTCTAGAATGATCTCTATTATTATTTTTTCCATCTGATTTGGAAATACTGTGAGCAGAGAATGTATTAAGTTGTCAAGAATGGCTTAAGGGGCACTAGCTCAGGCTGCAAGGACACGGAGAAGAAGCCCATCACTAAAAAGGAGATCTGAACTGTTCTTATTTTGTGAGTCTTCATCTTCAGCCATCAGCTCTCAGAGCATCCTACCACCCAATACATCTCAAGATTGCAGCAATTAATGCACTGAGGCCTAGACTATACCTCTTATTCAAATCAATTAAACAGGAGATACCTACTTAAGTGTACTCGAGGATCTGAAGCTTCCTTACCCTTAAATAACATTTTAGCAGGGATCCTGTATCAGTGCCGAACCTAGTCCTTAAGCCTAATGCTGTGAGCGAATGAGGCCTCTTTTGGTTTTTATTGAAATGAATGGGTCATTTAATGCTCAGTAGCTTATAGAATTGGGCTCTGAAAAGGAAGGAACATGTAGCTCACCGGATGGCTGTTTCTGTAACACCAGATCACAGGAAATATTTCATGCAAGCTCTTTACAATTCATGCTTAATCATAATAGCATCCTTTTTCCTGGTTTTTATACCATGCTAGACCAGTCCGCTTGTTAAAATACATGTAAGGTTTGCAGAGAATCAAAAGTTGGGAATACGAGGCCATTTACAACACGTACTAAAAGGCAGCATAGTGTTTTGCATGGTGCTCCTTCAGTACCTGCTCATAAATGAATGTGCTTGTGAAGCTGGAATACTGGAAATATATGAAGGAAAAATGTACATTTCAGTCTGGTGCAGAGCCATATGCAAAGTCATTCAACAAGTCACTGAAGGCTTTGGGCTTATTACTAACCAACTCTCTGGAAGCAACATGACTTATGTTTTTCTCCCTTATGTTCTATGCTTTGTCTTTCCTCTTGTTGAGTACTAAAAGTGTGTTAAATTCGGAGAAAGTTAGTTAACATTTTATTTAACAAGATATGAGGAAAGATTTTCCTGTCTTTGAATAACACTGGTGATGATTTTTCCTGCGTGTTTCAAAGAGCATTAAGACAATGCATGTCCAGTTGCAGGATTCAGAAGCACAGAATTATTACTTTCTTTGTATCTTCAATCTAATCAGGTCTCATTGCTCTCAGAATTTTTTTTTTTTTTTAATTTGATGTCCATTTTATTTTCACTGTCTAAAGAAAAATTTTCTGCCTGTCTAAATATCCATATGTTAGCTTTTCTGCTTGCTGCTTACATAGATATGATATTTCATTTGGTGGAAGTGCTACACATATTTAGGAGATCAAAATCATTTGTCACATAAGTTTGAAAAAACTGCTGAAAGGCTCACGTGTTCTTTTAGTAGAGACCGTAGTCAGGAAAACTACAGATTCCTGTGCAAAACACAAAGGGCTTGGTTCATAATAAATGCTACTACGCACCTAATGTTATGATATGCTTTCATCAAGGTTTAAGCATACTGAATTTCTGTTAAAAGGCATTTAACATAAATTACAAGTGATTAAGGAGATACATGACAAACAAACCATTGCTGAAAATGTAAAGGTGGCCTTCAAAAAATATTTTTTTCCTTGATATAAACTTAAGCTAGACAGTTTCAACTACCACTTATTTTTCTGTGCTTTTATTTGATAACTAGAACCCAGTAGAGCAGCATATGGACATGCAGGAACTGAAATAGTTTGTCTTCATTATCTGGTAGACCTGTGCAAGCCTGGAGCCCTCAAGAAAAACCACAAGACTGTACAAACTGGCAACTGTGGGTTTGTCTGTTCTCTATTGATTCTATTTCTGGAAAAAAACATGAACCAATGTGTGAATCATGTGACTACTGAACTGAGCAAATGCCCACCAGCAGACAAAGCTGCTCTGAGACCTTTTTGTAGCCTAGTTTTGGTTACTACCTCAAAACGTTTTTCTTTTTGTTTCTGAACCATTTGCTTTAATCTTTTTGCTTTGTGGCTGGAGGGTGGAAAACAACCAACCAAGATTCCTAAAAAGGTTTCAGAATTTATAAATGTAATTTCTAGAACTGTTAACAAAATTTACCATTCCATAATTTTATTTAAATCTATATAAGAATTTAATTTGTTGTCTCTGGATGGTACAAAGTGTTCACATTTCTTTTTAAGCAGGGCTGTGTTAAACAGGTAACAACAGGACGTAATATACAGTTCCAGACTCACTGAAAAAGGGGCAGAATGAAGGTAATTTTCAAAGGACATTTGCATCATTTTAGGATAATTTCTACACAAATTATTCTAATTACATTTTTTGAATTCTGAAGTGCTGCACTCAGATTTGGAAATGTTTATTAACATGTAGTTATTTGCACTCAAAAAAGAAATTCTGTTCATGTCATCTGCTCTGCTACTACATCACAGTAGATCCAGAATGCCAATTTTCAGTGCAACAAAGTTATCCTAATAAACAAATAGCAAATAATTATTGCCAACAAGAACTGTATGACAACAGATCCATTAATCAAATATATTCAATTTTGGTTGAAGGCTTTTATGTGTGTGCCACAAGTCTTTGCCTGCTTATTCAAAAGTCTTTCTTGAATCCACCATCTTCTACCTCCTGCTGTCATTATTCTTGGTTCAGCTCTGTTATCCTTTTGGAAATCTCCCTTTTGCCCTTGGAAAACAGGCACCTGAGTCTTCAGCACCCCATCCATTATTTTATTCATTTCTTCCTTTTCTACAGCTTTAACCAGAATTACATTCTTTCCACTGAAAATGCTCTTGCTCTGATTTTTTTCAAGAATTTGAACCACTAATTCCATGCTTAACATGCTTTTCCTCTTTCTGTCTTATCATGCTGAGTACACAAATATTTAAATAAATATGAACATTCATTTTCAACTCAAATTCATTCCAGGTTTCCTGCAAAATCTAACATTTATCCTCTGCAATGTCGCTCACAAAGATTTCTGACAATGCCACCAGCTTAAGTTCTGTTCTTCTTCAAACTACCTTCAGCTTTTGACAGCTGATGTTTTCCTTTAGGTTTCATGACTACTTCATCTCACTCAGTCAAAATCACCTTTTGCAGACCTTTTTCTCCATCTCATTGTCTCTCAGTATGACCATTGTACAAGTACTTCCACAATGGGGGACTACCCAAAATCAGTGGTGTAACAGGGAGGAAATAACCTCCACCATCTCCACTGAATTATCTTAATAACCCTTCTTCTTCCTTTTCATTTACATCACATGCAATCAAACTGTTTTATATTTCAATGTCTTCTTCAGTGGAATTATTAATTAGTTTTGAAAAATGCATCACTGAGATGAAAATCCAGACTTGGATGGATGAAAATCCAGTATGCAATTCTCACCTATGCAATGCTGCTGTATGTTTTGAGGGCACCTGTAGAGGGGACAATTAATAGATATGTAAAATATCCTTAGATCTCTAGAAGATTCTTTTACACAGGTTTTAGTCTTTATTACAATTCTTCAAGATCCTGTGCCTTATACCTCTAATTCTGCTCTGAGTGTGTCTAAGGGCTCTGAACAGACAATCAGACAAAGAGCAAAATCCACCCATGCACAGGAGATAGAAAGAAGAAAGTTAATATAGAAAGACAAAGACTGTACTGCCAATTTACATGCGCTTCAAACACCCCTGATTCTCTGCTACTCAGTTAAAAGAAAAAATATTTTTACCTCTAAAACTTCTCTCTCACATGTACTGTCCTTAAGGCTGTCACTCAGCAGAAGGAAACACATATGTCTCAAGAGTACTTTTGTGCTTTTCACAATTTTATCAAGGGAAAATATGTTGAACGTTCTCCTGACTTTCCCAGATTTTCAAATGCAGTTTATTCTAGGTTCTTACAAACTTTCAAAGTTCCCTGTTTTTCCAGCTACAATAAAATCACTTTCATAAATGAAGGGACACGGGAAAAAAAAAGCAGAAGTTGTTGATTGATAGAATAAGGGGATTATAGATGGGTGGAAGAAATGTGTGACTTGTCACGGTATATATTGGTGTGTGTTTCTGTACTCTAGAAATGTATAAAGATAGTAAAGCCACCTACAATTCCACTGCTTTGCAATTTCTTTGTCAAAAGCAAAAGGAGTAGAGCATTTCTGCTCGTTTAAATAAATTCCTAGGTGTTTTTAGCTATCTGATCATGTTAGAAAAACTTCAAAATCAAATAGGAAAACTGTCAACCTCTATTCTGTTACCCAGGTCATCTCTGCAGCGGGTGCTCTAGAAAAATATGTGTTCTTCCACAAAACCTAAGTTTGCACATGCAAATATGCAGTTGAACATTTAATTGCCAGAGAACCCACAAAGGGTCTCTCAGAAGTTTCATAGCCCAGTTAATAGCACATAGAATCATAAAACCATAGAATGGTTTGGGTTGGAAGGGACCTTAAAGATCATCTAATTCCAACCTCCTTGCCACCTTCCACTAGACCAGGTTGCTCAAAGCCTCATCCAGCCTGGCCTTGAACACTTCCAGGGATGGGACATCCACAGCTTCTCTGGGCAACCTGCTTCACCACATTCCCAGCATTTTAATTTTTGACACCAGTCCTGCTAATTGCCATTTTTGTTTCTGAGTACTCTGTCTGGGTGCAAAGGGATTTTAAGGGAAAATACAAACCAAAGAAATGCAATTTTAAAACTGAATAAAATACTTGGTTTTATTTCAGAAGTTCATTCTGTAGTTCAAGTTCCTTCTATTAATGAGTGTTGCTGTATTTGACAGCGTTTCTCTAACTCTGGTTATCATCACAGTTGGTGCTGAGCAGTCATAGATTTGAAGTTTATCACAATTTTTAATTTTTCTTGGTATATTTTTGTTAAGGCTAAGAGAAATTAATAGTACACTCTGAGAGAGAGAGCATTAGCACATGTAGCAGCTGAACAGTACAGACCTAGGTAATTTAGGGGAAACTAATGCTGAAACTGCAAGCAGAAAAATGCTTTTGATATAAGGATAGACCAAAAGTGTTAACACTGATAAGACAGGGAATGTGGAAAGAGCTGGGTCTCAGGCAAGGCATGCGTGTGCTCTCTGGAAAGAAGAAAACCAAGATATTGCTTCCACAAAACAGGGTGCCAAGGGGTCTCTTCCTTCCTTTCCTGCAAAAAACTAGATAATTCTGATTATCATTTAGACTTGTCAGGAAATGAGTCAGAGGATGTTTGCTGGTCTTTCCTTTTTTTTCCATAATAAGAGTCATCGTGGAGTAAGAACAATCTACTTTGCAGGGTAACGGTGTTTAGAACAATGCAACTCCACAGCTCATAACTTCAAAACACTTTAAATGAGTTACTGAATGTGAAAACATCATGCTAAAAAAAAAAAAAAAAGAAGAGGTTAAACAACTATTTCTGGAAGATGGACAGAATAAAGAACAAGATTTATTTCTGTGACTAAGCTATAAACAACCAGAGTATAAGTTGTGTTTTAAAAATATGGAATGAACTATCTGAAGTTCCAACGTCATTTTCTGAAGTGTATTTTATACATAAGGTGTACTTCGCAATGCTTTTACCTTGAGGTTACGGAGTCTGATTAAGCCAATGGTGATCTAGGTTCTGACTTGAATTGCAGGACCTGATTCAGTCCTGTGAACAGACATCAATCAGCAGACCTGTGCAATTGCCAGAACCATGCACTTGGATGAGGCACATGCTTGTTCATAGAAAGCGTGGCTGGAACTGAGGCTGAACCACCTCAAGTTTTATACACCAGGACTATGCAGAAAGATTGCAGTACATCTGTAAATCGATTAGACTGTAGTTTTTGGATCTCATGCATCCAGTTAGGAAATTGTGCTAGTCAGGGAAGCACTACATCACCTATTTATGCTAGCCAAAGAGCTGATCCAAGTGTTTTCCTTGTAAACTGGTTACGTCTGTCACGTAAATCAGAGAGAAAGCCCAGCATCCCAGCATGGAACATTCGGAGATGACTGCTTAGGCTATAATCATATTTGGAATTAAGAAAAAAAGCATAAAACAATGTAGAGATGGAAGCAGTTTTCAATATACTCTAGAAAAAAAGGGATCTGGAGCCCACTTTGGCTCCTGTGCTACAGCAGAGCTATGTAGCAAGCCTGAGGCTTTTCTCCTGCTTCAGCTATCTGGCTGATGTGATTTGTAAACTTAGGCACAATCAGTAGGATGATGACTGCTGAGTCTTATTTTAGATGGACAGTTTTCATGTTCAACATGTTTTTAAATGAAAGCAATTTTTAATCAGTCCTTTAAAAATAGTACTGCAGAGTATTGGCATCTGTCGTGTATTATGAGAATATATTTGTCAGGCATGCATAATAACAAATGCTTTCAAGTATTTGACTCTTCGCAGACAATTACAAAATTCCTAGACCTTTGCAAGTGGATATCAGAGAGTTTGCTAGCAGGAGGTTTGCATCACCATATTGTAGTGGGGTTAAATCATTTGCAACAGATCAATACCCTGTCAAAGCACTTCAAGGAGGAAGAAAATGGGTTATTTTGTTGGATCACAAGAGAATTTGAGCTGCACTGAAATCTTGAATTGCTTCACAATAGTATCGAAACACCTGGAGTAACCTGGTGCTGAACTTGGGGTTCTGGCCACTGCTCTGTGAAGTGTTAAAAAAGCTTAGATAATTTTAATAACGGTATGTAAGGGTCTGATCATCATAATGCTGCATCAAAGTGGTTGGATTACCTCAGTGCAGTATCAAAGAGCTTATTGAAAGCTTGAGCTCAAGCACACCAGCAGTGACAGCAGCTGCTGTGTTTTAAACAAATTCTGACTACAAGTTCATTTCCAGCTTTCCTTTCCCTCAATATTTTTAAGATTTTTGTTGTGATATTCAAAAAAACCCATCCTAAAACTCATAGTGAGGAGAGTATGGCAGCAGTATGATGCTCTAGAAGTCACAGGAGTTAATGAAAACACTTTTTGGATATGACACATTTCAGAAACTATAAAGTGAGGGAAAAGACACAGAAAGACTATGTGATCCTCTTTTTATTCTCCTTCACTCCTCCACATCCACCTCTCTGCCTTTCTATTGCCAACCTTTTATGTCTGCAAAGACTCAAAGTAACAGGAACAGGGGAGTGAAGGAGAAATATTTATGTCAGAGATGTAATACTTGGAGGAATTCAGCACCTAATAAGAGCACCATTTTTTTGGGGGGGTGAGCTTGTGAAGGGTGAGAAATAACGAGGGCAGTAGCACAACAGCATCAGTTTGAGGTTAGCAAAGTCCAGACACAAGGATATTCCACCAGGAGCAGAGAGGGAAAACAACAGCTGGCATAAGCCATCATCATATGTCTTGATCTTTGCCAGGGACAGGTGGCCAAAGCAACTCCACACCCTTCTCTCCGTACGATGCTTTGGAGCCGGACACACAAGTATTAGGGCGTGGAATGCTGCTTTAATACGCAGTTTCTTAGATCTTTCTATTTTATTTTTGGAAACGTGCAATTCCCACACTGCCGGAGCCTCTCTGGCTTGCAGCGAGCAGGCGGGAGATGCTAAGATGTTAGGGATGGGATGCTCTCCACCTCCAGCGGGAGGGTGTTTCCTAGCAGCCGGCCGCAGAGTGCCGCGGGTGTCTTCATGCAGTCTGCTCGCTTTGTCAACCTCAGAGGAGCGCAGGGACTGCAGCTGCTGCCAGAGGGGAGAGAGTGCGGGATTGTGCTGGGAGACAAATGCAGTCTGGGTGGATGGGGTGGGTGGGAGCCTTAGGATTCCTCCCCAGGACAGTTCTATTTATATTTGTCACCATCCAGCCTTGCTGTGGATCACACTGACACCCACCTCCCCTGGCTAGTGACGCACACACACACAAGTGTGCAAGTTGTGAGAAAAATTAGGCCTTGCCTAATGAGTCCCATCATGCACACATCTGGCCTCTGCTTGCAAAAACTGTGTGCATGGACTCTGCTCTTCCAGCCTGCTGTCTTCAAATTTTGAAACCAAAGTGTCCATGGAGGGCAGGAGCACTAGGGTTGATGAGGGAAATGCATGAGCCCAACCACAAAACCCCCTATAAAACTGTGTGTTAAATGGGTGGTGATTTGTTCTCTCAGTGAATTAGGATTAACAATTCTCCAAAGGCCATGAAAACACAGGCTGCCTAGGACATACTGCCCAGAGCTGGGTCTCCGCTGGGTTGTGCATGATATCACATGAACAGGAATCACTGCGATTTACAAATGAGGAACAACAGATTTTGGAAGCTATAGTTGTGGTTATGGGGCAACATCATCTAGCCCATAGCTCAAGACTTGACACTTACTGACTTTAATAAGGTTGTGTAATCCACTAAGATAAGAAGAAAAACCCTGCTGCAGACCCATGTGGGGGCTTCCCATGTGAGCCGGCTGCCCAGAGGAATTTCGGACCTCATGCCAGCACAAAGCATTTTCCATCCTAATTCAGAGCAAAACACTAGGGTGAAAATCCTGGCTGTGTTACAGTAAGTAGACGTTTTAACGCTGACGACAGTAGGACCGAGTTGTGCTCACAGATTGTTTAATAAAGGTCAAAGAAACAGGATATGAGTGCAGAAAATGTTACAGTTGCAGGGGGCAGAAAGCCAGTCTGCTTTCTCTGCTTGGCTTTAGTAGATTTGTCTTCCCTGGTGTTTGACAAAGAAAGAAGCATAATAATGTGAGAGGAATAATATGTTCAAACCCATAAAGTTTAATTCATATGTTTAAGAGGCATGTTTTGGATGAAAGCCTCAGCTGCTTTAATGCAGATCTAGTAAATGGGAATTTGTTCTTGCTCCCAATGTTTCCAACCAAATATTGTTCGTATTAAAACGTATGTGTCTACTTATGGTTGTGCTAAAGCATTTAATTTTTTTAAGATGAAAATCCGGTGATTGAAACAAACTGTGCTAATATATGTCTAAATATGAAGAGATACATAGATAGATAGATAGATAGAACATATAGAAAAACATGTTTAGACAGACACAGCAACTATCTCAGAGATGTCAAGACCTCATGACTGGTTTTCCATTTTCAGTGATGAAGAGAGGTACAACCATTGTACACAGTTAAGATGACCAGCAAAATCACAAACGTAATTTAGGTATGCTAAATCTTAGTCTCTAGATCACGTGCCAAACCACACCAGTTGGGCTGGAGCACCTCTCCTATGA
>NW_010247347.1:0-225 GCF_000690775.1 Eurypyga helias | reverse complement strand
CCCCACGGCGGAGGGGCTCCAGCCCGGGGCGCGGTGCCGTACTGTGCTCCCTCCCACAGTTCTTCTTCAGCAAACCCCTGAGGATCCTCAACATCCTGATCCTGCTGGAAGGAGCCGTCATCTTCTACCAGCTCTACTCGCTGATCTCCTCGGAGAAGTGGCACCAGACGATCTCGCTGGCGCTGATCCTCTTCAGCAACTACTACGCCTTCTTCAAGCTGCTGC
>NW_010247346.1:0-16002 GCF_000690775.1 Eurypyga helias | reverse complement strand
TAAACAGCACAGGTCCCAACACCCAAGATCTTTAAACTCCCAAACTACCACCCTCTATTTCTGCCATCTTCTACCCTCTTGTGTGCAATTTCAAAGGAAATAGCTTTTCCACAGATGATGGAGTGCTCGTAGGAAGATATTCTTCTGCCAGGAGCAATACAGTGTGGTTACCCTGGTTCTGTACCTCTCTTTATTATTCAGAAGGAGCCTCTGTACAGAGGAAGGAAGTTTTAAAATGATTGTCTGCAAGGATTTCCAACAATCAGAACTCATGATCCACGGGGATTATTTGTATTTTGTTGTGAATCATGTCTCATTTGTCCTCCTAACAAGGAAGCTCAGTGATTCACTGTTTGAGGTACAACATAATGATTTTTGCTAGATCAACTTTCAGCAAAGGAGAGCATTTAGTGTAAACAAGTCAGGTTTTGTAGAGCAGGTCCTTGATTAGTTCACAGTGAGGCTGAGGACAGAATTTATTACACTGAACACAAGCTGGAACAGCTCAGTCACTTGGGACATCAGAATATTAGTGCAAGTGTAATCTCTGTAATTTAAGCTATTTTAAATCCCTCCACAGTATGCAGGAAGATCAGTTATTTTCCTTTTTTCAGAAGTCTTTTTGTGTATATGAAGGTTGTTACAATTTTCTCCATCCATTCTCTTTTCTATAATTGTCTAGAAGTTCCTAGAAAAGGATGAATTGTCTACACATTTTCTGAAGTGTTTGTCCCAAACCGAACGTTCTTATTCATAGAATCATAGAATCACAGAATGGTTTGGGTTGGAAGGGACCTTAAAGATCATCTAGTTCCAACCCCCCTCCCATGGGCAGGGACACCTTCCACTAGATCAGGTTGCTCAAAGCCACATCCAGTCTGGCCTTGAAGACATCCAGGGATGGGGCATCCACAACATCTCTGGGCAACCTGTTCCAGTGCCTCACTACCCTCTCTGTGAAGAATTTCTTCCTGACATCTAATCTAAACCTCCCTGATATCAATTTATACCCATTACCCCTTGTCCTAATCACTACAGGCTCTTGTAAAAAGTCCTCTCCCAGTACCCTTGTAGCCCCCTTCAGATACTGGAAAGCTGCAATGAGGTCTCCTCGGAGCCTCCTCTTCTCCAGGCTGAACAAGCCCAGTTCTCGCAGCCTTTCGTCATAGGAGACGTGCTCCAGCCCTCTGATCATCTTCGTGGCCCTCCTCTGGACTCGCTCCAAGTGGTCAATATCCTTCTGATATTTAGGGCTCCAGATCTGGACGCAGTACTCCATCTGCAGCCTTAGCAGTGCTAGACTGGAAAGGTTATTTCAGTATCTTATATGCCACACATAGACCGGTTGAACAAACTGCTTCTTTACAAATCTGCCTTGGCTTATTCATTAGATGTTTTCTGCATTTTATAAACACCATTTTGATATTTTTTCAGAAAATGCAGTCGAACTGATTAGTGACAAATTCTATGTACCTCCCTTCCTTCTTTTTTGGAAATACTCACCGTGATTTTCTCCAGTGTCCTTCAACCTCATCTGTCCTCACCACCTTCTCAAGGATGTTCGCTAACATCTCACCCTGCTTACACCAGCTACTTAAGCATGTTTAATAAACTTCCTTTTTCTTAAGTGACTACTGAAGGAAAAAGGGCATTAAACCTGTCACACATCATTATTTCTCACTTCCCATCACATGCTGGACGAGCCATAGGATTTCAACCAGTATCTACGTTATGCCAAATTCCATTTGATGCAAGACTTCCGTCACACACTGCAGTAGCTTAACTTTCGTCTGTTAGATAATAGTAAGAAAATACCATTTAAGCAAAATACTATAGATGTTTTGCAATGATATAATTTCTATATTTTTTTCGAGGGGACAACTAGTCCTGTTCCCTCTGAGCTCCTGATAAAACCCTTCCTTACATCCAGGGAGGTGAAAGTGTTAACCTGAACCTAGTAAAATAAAACATGAGCATTTCTGTCTCACACAGTACAATCAGTGACTGTTTTCAGTGTGTGCCAAGTCAGCAGAGAGATGTTGTAAAAGGAGAAGGAATATTGCATCTACAGTGATGCAATGGCAACTTCATTGTTGCAGGAAAATATAAGACTCAAGTTTAATAGCCAATAGTAAAAGTAGTAAAAGTAGTACTTTGCTCTAGGACTATTAATAAACATGCAAGAGAGGAACATTTTTACCATTTAAAGCATATTTTTAGTCTGTTTGAATATATGAAACCTGACAGTATGATTAAACAACTGCTCTGGTTAAGGTTGAATAAACCCAAACCCAAGTATTTTCTGAATGTTTGCCTGTGTCCCGCACTAACCAGGAAACAGTATTTTGACAGTTCTGAAGTGTTGCCTTAATACTGTTTTTCTCTGTTACTTTTTTCTACTGTTTAAAATATTAACAGAATTGAGTTTTGACAGTGATTTTTGCAACGTTTCTCTAAGCATGATTCAAAACACAAAGTGAACCTGTTCTAAAATCATTCTACTAATGAGTGAAAATGAAAAAAAACCCAGATGCTTGACTGCCTGTGTGATCCAAGGGCAAAGTTTGAGCCACTTACCCACAACCAGTTTTAATGCTTCACACTTCCCATCTTTAAAACCCTCTTCAATCATTAACTGATGTCTCACAGTTCAGCCATGCAAGTACATTTTTTCCTTCCTGTCCTGCAGACAGTAAACCGAGTCAAAGCAAGTTAGCTGAAGAGCCGCAGAGGGGGTCACCGTCGGTGTCCCCACTCAAAACATGATTTAAGAATGGTTACTTGATGGTAAAAAGGGCGGCATCTTCCCTTTCACTCAGTGTGTGTCATCCATCTCTTTCTCATTTTCTCATCTATATTACGCATCCCCTTGCTTTTTACAAAAGAAATTCTGTTTCTTTTTTCCATCTGCTCGATCTCTTCTTTCCCCTTGAAAGCTCTGGCCCAGGGGAAAGGATCCTGTGTCTTGCTTTTGGATAATGTCTTCATTTCTTGGCAGACAGTCAGGTAGAAAGCAAAGCAGAGCACTTTGGCACAAGGCAGAGGCTGAGTGTTCAGTTGTTTGGGAAATTATTGTTTCTAGGGGATTTTTTTCCTGATGTCTTCTTGGGAATGTTTCGCTTAGGCTGCCCTTTAGTCCAGGGAGAGAATAGGAACTCATTATATTAAAGGCTGAGGTTTGATGTTACAGTTATTCACAGGAAAGTGGGACTTTCCTTTTATTGTTCACAACAAACATTTTCTTTTATCAGCATAATAGAAAGGCAGGTCTGAAGCTAGGGAAAAAGATGTTTTGCCCAACTTTAATCAGATATGAGTTGCTTCTGAAGTTTTACAAAAAGTAAATTGTTTGAGCTAAAGTAACAGCAGCTGATACTTCCTTTTCTTTTCGGATGCATTATTACAAAATAAATATGGGAAAAAGGAAAGTGTAAGTATTCTAGTGTTTCACACACACACGCACAAAACCCCAAATTGCTAAAATTAACTAGTAAGAGCTTACGGTGCTGGGTGGCAGTTTATGGTCTGTCTCGGCTCTGGGTGAGCTGGTCTGGTCCGAGTCTGTAGCGCCTCCGCGTGGGCTGAGCCAGGAACAGTGATTCCTCCTCTGGTCGGAGGATTTCCTGCTGGCCAACCATCTCTTCCCACCTGCAGATTCCCACCTGCGGCATGAAACAACCTAGAGGTGTCCGCGCTAACTCTTTAACGGCCAGATTTCCATCATTTCATGGAAATAAATCCCTGTGCTGGGTGGAGGCAGAGACGACATGAGCCATCCATAGAGACTCATCTGGGATGTGGACGTTAAAATAGAAAACCAAAGAAAATGTTTTAGCAAAAAATATAGTGCTCCCTTCCAAAACTGCCATGATGCACTTTAGTGTGGTAGGAGTTTATGTTTCTACACTGCTGTAAGCTCTGCTTTCCGTGAAGCATCAACTCTGCAAATCTAAGAATCGCAGCGTCTAGTTATAGTTTTAAGGAAAAGGTGCGTTTCTACCCCAAAGGCATGGAGAACTTTGAAAACGGGAATCATGCCCATTCCAAAGCCTGCTGTTTGCACACAAATGAGTTGGTATTGTCGTGGAATAAGCACACAGTCTCAGGTCAGGCAGAAAAGGTTTGTTTCTGCAGCTATCATAGAATCATAGAATGGTTTGGGTTGGAAGGGACCTTAAAGATCATCTAGTTCCAACCCCCCTGCCATGGGCAGGGACACCTTCCACTAGACCAGGTTGCTCCAAGCCTCATCCAGCCTGGCCTTGGACACTTCCAGGGATAGGCAAGACATCCAGGGATGGGGCAAAGAGAGAAGGTGGAGTGGCAGAGGTCCAGGTCACTGGCCATGCCAACTCTGATGTAAAACATAGGTGCTGGAGGGAGCTTGTATACATTTACAGCAGATAAAAAGCTGTCCCGAGAAGGGGCGTCTGCATGGAAAGAAACTTTGTTAGAGAAGCTGTAGCCCTGCCTTCCCGGTAACTCAGGATCCGCAGCCTGTGGCCTCAGCACACCTCTGTTCAGCGTGTCCCTCTCGCTCCTGACACCGCTGTGTCCTTGACCGACTCAGGCCTGCGTCCACGTTATGTATTATTTTTTAGTATCACGATTTGCAAACAGAGCCCCTGTTTGAGGAGAGAAAGGTCTGGCTCCTAATTTCCAAGGATACTTCACAATAACTTTGTTTTCTCCCTTCTTAGTCTTGCACCACAGATCCCTATCTAAAAATGAGGCAGTATCTGAACGTTTTGTACATATCAGACTGGGAGAGTAAGCCAATTCCTCTGATGAGTTGTGTGCAGGATCTGGACTATACCGGCCGTACTGCCCATGGAGTGTACTTCAAGGAATCTTGCGATTGCTTGGACAATGTTGGAAAAAACCTGCATAGGAGGAAAAAAAAAAATTCCTTGTCCTGCATCCCTCTGTCAGTAGATGGCTCTGCAAGCCATGGTGTTAAGCCATGGAGATAGGAGTGGGAACCTGGCTGAGTGCCTTTCTGCGGTTCTTGCTTTCTGTATGCGGAAATTTGAGATGCCCCAAAACCTGCAAACAGTCACGGGTTTTGACTAACCCTTGTTCTTTCTGACATCTTTCCCACCCTGACCTTGTTCTTTTCTGACAGACATCCATCCCATCCCATCCTGCTGTTTCTGGAGGTCCAGCGCGCGATGAGCACATGGTTGCCCAATCACAACCCATCTCACATGCCTTTAGCTGGATGCCGATGACATTAGCTGGGTGAGCACATTAATTCGGCAGCTCCCGCAGCCACCTCACACACACTGACACATGCTGCATCATATCTGTGCCGGCAGCGGGGATTCAGCTGCTGGCTGTGGTGTGCCGTCAGGCGCCGAATAGGTTAAGCCAGCAGCTGCCATCTAACACTGCAGAAAATACGACTAAGAGTGTTTTATCATCTCTTTTCCATGCCTGGTGCTGGAAGCCTCTAGAGGTCCAATCTGCTTGACTATTTTTCCTATCTGGCAACTCAATTATACTGGCATTTCTCCCTTGTGACAGTGCACAGTCGAAAATTGCGTTTTCTAGATAATACATTTAGGTTGGGGATGCAAGGCAATTTAAAAAGCACTCGTATGGAAATCTAAACAGTACAGTCTTGGAACAGTCAGGGAAAAGGTGCATGCCTTCCAGCTAGAGCTCTTTGCAGAAGATTGCTATGGAGATAACAGGAAGATTTGTCATGGGTGGCAAGCCTGGGGAGCCGGGGGAGTTTAAAACGTGTAAGCAAATCGTTACCTACACAGTAGCATCCAGGCTGGCCATAAGGGGTTGCAGCTTTACCTGATATCTAAAAACATGGGCTTGTTCTCTAAAATTATGATAACAATGTTTTGTGTCCACTGCCTTACCTCATAGAGTATGACTAAAAAAGGTCCCTGAAGTTGCTCATGTACTGGATGGCACCCTTTCTACACTGTCATGTACTGAAGAGGCACAGAAATGTTTTTCTCAGGATCAAAACATGTAGAACTGATGTGAAGGAGGTTCCCTCTGAACTGGTAGCATGGTCATGTCATCAGATCCAGACTGAAAAGGCCAGAGTCAGGTCAGAGAACTTCCCTCTCCAGGGGACACATGTTTTTCTGTCTGTGCAGAGCATTTCCACAGCTGGGGCCTCGCCTTAAACTGATACTACAAGACTGACATCAATATTTTGCTATTTTTTGTTTAATTTTGTTGTCTTTCCTCCCACTAGTTCTACTTTTCTATTTTCCCTATGTCTGGGTGCTTGGGTTTATGAAGCTAAAAGCCACGGAGAAGTGAAGTGAGAAGCTTTCCCACTTAAATTTCCATAAACAAAAACCCTCACCCACGAGGTGCCAGAGAAGATAGTTGCTTGGTGGCAGTGTGCCTGGTACCAGAGAGGGACACAAAGGCCACGTTTTTATGAGCGCAATGTCCTGCCACTGATGCTCAGTTGTCAGCGTGCTCACCTTGGTGGGACAGTCCTAGGCAAAATTTGGCCCCAGCCCTACCCAAGCAATTCCCAGGGAGGATTCAGGACTTAACACAACACAGGGTCCATGGCTAGCTGCAAATTGGGTGCACCCACCCCCTTAAAGGGTAAATGTATAATAGTGTGGATGTGGCCTTATCACACCAGGCAAT
The DNA here is from genome assembly GCF_000690775.1 of Eurypyga helias. Classification (NCBI taxonomy): domain Eukaryota; kingdom Metazoa; phylum Chordata; class Aves; order Eurypygiformes; family Eurypygidae; genus Eurypyga; species Eurypyga helias. Next base: position 9,366 of record NW_010247346.1, on the reverse strand, counting down.
CAAAAGGTCAGAGAAAAGGCAAATAAGAGTTTTACAAGACAAAACCTGAAGGGATGATGTTTCAAAATGGAAACCAAAATGTCCTTTCACAGCAATGCTGAGTTTTGATTCCCTTGACAAATTTCAGGCAAATCAAGACAAGAGCGTGCTCATTTGGACAGACAGTGCTTTCCCAGCTGAAAGCCATTCCTTCAGGGAAGCTGGCACAGTCTGCCTAGCACAGCACAGAACAAATCATGTTTTGCCTATTCCCACCTGCCCACCCCAGCCCAGCAGTCAGCAGGATCAGCTTCTCTGGGGGATGTCTCACAGGCACTGTGTAGCATGATTTGGAAGGGAAATGTAAAGAGCTCCAGCTCACATGCACTGAAAAAAGAGCTGCATCCATCTACAGATTTCTTGCCCTGCTTTTCAACTCCATCCTCACTGGAGCTACAGCTCCCCAGGCAGATCTGACTGTGCAGAACCTGTGTCTGTACCTTGGCTGGTCCAGACTGCAGTACAGGCATCTTAGTGCAAACCCACTCCCGAGGACCAGCCTGGTGTTAATGTGAAGCTGTGAACTAGAGCAAGAAAGGCACCAGGTGCCTTCCCTTCTGTCTCACCTGCTCTGCTTTTGCAGGAGGCATGGTCACAGCAGGGTGACACAAGAGCAGTGTCAAGCACCATGGCTGGACTAGGCTGAGTTTGTCGCAAGAGCCCAGACTGCAGGATACGTCCCAGGAAGTCCAATCCCTAACTGCAGTTGTCATTTGGGCAAATCACCTGTGTCAGCGAACATCAGGGGGGGCTTCAGTGACTGCTCAGATTTCTAGCTTTTACCCAGCAATTTGCAAAATGTCCCAACATCTCCTCTGGAGGAGCCCCGGAGCTCTGAAAGGGCCACCCAAACCATGTGCAACCTGCTGCTGTAGGGGCTGCCCAGGGCTGTGGGCACCCCTCAGTCCTTGCCCTTTCCATGCCTCACTACTTCATCCCTGAGCACAGGGAAGGAGATATCCTTGCACCATTCGATCAGGCTGTGTAGGGGGGATAAGGCTGGGCTCAGTAACCTATAGCTCAAACGAGGACAGCACTGCATGGAGCTGAGGCAGTGCGTTAGTGCAGAGTACCCCTAGGAAAGAACAGCAGTTCCTTCCTCCCCATCCACCTCCTTGGCTGCCTCTCTCTGCGTCCTCCAGTCACTCCGTTCCTCTTTCTCTGGTCGCTGTCTCCTTCTCCCTGGTCTGTTCTGAGCTGCGAACCGCTAGCCTGCCTTTGCCTGTGCAGGCTCCGAACTGACACCATGGTCAAAACCAGCACTGGGGCTCTTCTCCCCAGGCTTGGTCTTGTTAACTGGAAATAAAAGCAAACCAGAACTGGCCTCCTTGCTGGATTTTATCATTACTCATGCAGCTTGGGCAGGATGGGTGAAGGTTGCACAAGGAAGATGCTTGATGCCGTGTAAAGGGCCAGCCTGAGGGCGAACTAAAATCTTTGGAGGATATGTTGCCTAAGGTTGCCTTCATGACTCTTGACAACAAGGAGCCTCACTCTCAGTACTTGGACCTGGGGGTGGCACAAAGGCAATGCCAGAAGTATCCTAGACTGGACAGACTTGTAAATGACAGTGCTTCTCAGGCATCTCTGAATGAAAGCTGTGTTTGATGAATAGGCTTTAAGATACTGGTGCCTGCTTTACCCTGCTGTGCAATGGCTTACACCATTTTACAATTATGATCTTTATTAGCCCTCAAGAGGTGTTTCAAAGCAGCCCTAAAGGATAATGGCCTGTGTCTAAAAACTTTGACACGGGGATTTGACTCAGGACCCTGACTGCGTTATCACTCAAGGGCTGAAATCTGTAATCAAAAGCTCAGTTGAGCCTCCACTTTCCTTAAAACACCTCCCTCCCCCAGTATCATCTTTGCATCAGCCTGCTGGTACACATCAGCAGGGAATAGAGCACCTCCTTCATCACTGAACAGTACCAGTGTAGTGATGCATAGCTGCAATTTTAAGTTCTGACAGGGAGAAGCAAAGAGCCTTTGGAGCTGCTTCTCTCAGCAGTAAAGCCCTTGTCCCTCAGCAATGTGGGTGGAGGATTTCTGTCTCGATGGCAATGCAGGCTGGCTGCTTGTGAGTGCAGGAATGAAAGAGAAAAGCCACATTGGAAATAAATGTTTGTTCATCGGTTCAGGTCTCATTCACAGCCTTGTCTGCATCTGTGTGCTTCACCAGCCTCACAGTAATTTGAGGTGGGCCTGGCTGAGTCCCCTTGAAGGGTATGAAATTGGTTGTTCCCTTCCCCATCAATGACCTCTATCACTGACCTTCAAAATCTGACATCAGATTCAGAGGTGCTCTATAATAAAATAACAAAACCCAGCAATCAGTAACAACTCTCCACGTACCTGTTGTATTGAATGGAGACATCTACCATGGTCTGTCCTGGCAGCTCCCCCTCCCCTGAGCAGCCCTGAAATCACTAGAAATCCGGTTACTTTTATCCAAATGCTGCCAGGTATCTTGGAAGCCGGATTACTCTTTAAAAATTGCTGTGTTTCCAAAACAGAACTGTGCAGGATTTGGGTTCTGTTAATGCTGTTTGAGGTTTGCTTCCAATTCTGCGTGAAAATAACTCTGCAAATCCCAACGTAACATCAAGGAAATCAGAATTCCTGGTCTTCTCTGGCACTGTCAGCTCTCTTCCCTCCTCTCTGTCATGTCTCTGGTTGCTGGGACATGGAGGGACCACCATGCTGGTTTTAGGGAACACTCATTTTCCAGAAAAGCAAGAAACAAGGTGGTAGGAGAGGACAATGAGGTCTTACATTAAGCCAAAGCCCAGGATTTTCCATATACTGCTATGGCAGTGCTCCCAGCAGCATCCTTCCCTTCTTCTGTGAAAGAAGAGACAGACTCATCCTGAGGCCTTCCCGTGGCATCAGAGAAGTGCTCACTGCGTGGTAGCAGCGGACATGCACCCAGGTAACTCGTGAATGGACTATGGCCACCACTTCAGAGGGTCCCTAGGAGGGCTTTGGAAGGAGAGCTGCTAATTCCAGCACTGCTCAACTTTGCCACTAATTTGAGAGCAAAAATAAATATCATTGCTGGTAAAAACTAGGGATTGCAGAAAGATTGATGGGATAATCAGTAACTGCAGTGACAGAGCAGTTGTAATGTGGTCTGCGTCCCTTCCAACTGCGTAGGATGAATATCACTCAGTGCAATGGGATACACTGGGGAATGAGGAATACAGGCAGTGCCTATAGGATGGGGGCTCAATGTATCTAGAAAAGGATTTGAGGGATTTAGGGGGATCATCTGTACCAGCTCGCAGTGTGATGTTGCAGCAAAAAGGACTGAAGCTGAAGAACAGATGGGAAATCTGTGCTTTAGTCAAACACAAGCTGCTGAACTCGACAGGAGGAGCTGGTTACTTGTTATAATTCAGTGTCAAACGAGAAATCAAACTAGATATTCCAACAGAGTGTAAGTTTATGATTTGCCAAGGGTCACACATGATGTTTATTATAAAGAATAAACTTGAAGACATGTTTTTGAAGCCCTGTGGCTGATGTCCATCCCCTGAATCTCTATCCCTTATATGAAAAATAGCAGTTTTCATTCCCTTTCCCTTCCTTCCCCTCCCCTCTGTAAGGAGTGGGCTGTCTGGGAAAGCTGTGGTTGTGTAAGCCTGCACCAGGCTGTCAGTGGGAAAGCTGCTTTTGACAAGAAATCCTGATGACAGCACAACCTTGTCGTCACACGGCATCTCAAGCTCAATCCTACCTGGGTCCCATCGCGTACCAACCTTCTCCAGAACTGCTGTGGGCACCTGTTGTGATGTGAAAGACGGTCCAAGGACTCACTCCAAAGGTCCTCATGCAGCTTGTTCCACCTGACTGTGTTACGTTAGTGGTGGGTCATCAGATCTAAGGGGCTCAGAGCTAGGATTCAGACTGGAAAAACAACCAAAAGGGAGAATGCTGCTGGCATGCTGGCAGCACTTGTTAACTTGATGTCAGAGCTGCAGCTCCAGAGACGTGGGAAGTGACATGCGGTTCATCTGGGAAGCTTGGCAGTACTTTCACTGCAAGCGGCTCAGCTGTGCTCCTCAGGGAGAAAGTGGGAAGTGTCCTGATTTCCGTGGGAGCACGAGGCATAGTGTACTTTCAGCATGCATGCATGAGAGCCAGACCTTCACCTGGGCACTGGGACCAAAGGACATTTCCTTCCCTCTCACAGATCATGTCACGAGGGAGATACAGTGGTAATACACAAGAGATCAAAAACGTTTTTTTCTACAGGGCTGGGAAGAGAAGGGTGATAAGGTCCTTTCCCATCTGAGCCTTTGGGATAGCTGCTGGATTTGCAGAGGGCCTCTGTGTCCTTGCTGGCCAAGAGCTGAGCTGCCTAGGAGGGACAGGAGGAATGCTCTGGACAGGGTTGCTAGCAGGTTCCCTGAAGTATGGGATGGAGCCCGAAGAGCAGCAAAGAAACAACGTGAGTCAGCAGGTTTGCCTCCTCAGTCATGGCTGTGTGCAGGCTCTCAGCTGTAGGAAACATTCTCCTTTCCATGTCTTTTCACACCCAGCTCTTCATGGCAACGCCTGAGTGACCACCACAAATGCAACGAAAGCCCAGAGGGCTGTGGCTCCCTGTGGTGAGATCTCCATGCTGACCTGCTCTGGTAGCCAACGAAGGTGCATCCTCCTGGTTTGGACCAAGGATGACATTCGGTCTTAGGAGGAGTGGAAGGAGGAATGAGACAGGTTTCCCATGGCTGTTCCTTGTATGGGAACTGCTGAACGCTCAGTAATTTTGTAGAAAGTGCAACTGATGGTTGCAGCTGAAACTAAGCTCCCACAACACCAAGTCAGGTTGGCTGCAGCTGAAAGCCAGACAGACCCTGAAGAAAGGAACATCTCAGCAACAGTGAATGGTGAGTAACCACTGACCAAAGTAGCAAACCAGCAGGATATGGTCAGAGAAGCTGCCACAGGCTGGCCTGGAGGACCATGTCCTCTGACAGTGTCCTGTGCACAGTAGAGGCTCAGCCTCAGGATGGGAACCTTGCAGGGAGGGAAAGCGTAGAGGTGTAGGAAAGCTGGGCAGTGGTGGACAGGGAGATGTTTGCTGGACCACCCATTCCTCAGGGGAAGGGAGGTGTCTTCAGCCCAGTGAGTCCCAGGACTGGGATGATGGAATGATGGAAAGGCAGTACTACTGGCAGACCTCATGCTTGCCAGTCCCCAGGAGGATTATGAGAAGTTTCCAATGCTCTTGGTGCCAGGACAAAGTGGGACAAGCCAGTTGGGCCACTGGTCCACAAAGGACACTATGCCAGGGCCAGCACTGCAGCCATGCCCTCTGTCTGGTCACGAGTAAAGCTTTTCCTCTGTCTGGGTCACCTCTTTGCTCCCTGAGCATTTTGTCCTGTCTTTCTCCCTCTATCACACACATTTTTGGCATTGCTGATGCTCATTCATTTTTAATGCTGAATGCACTTTTCCTGCTCAAAGTCTTTCCTAAACATCAGCTAATGAAGCCTCCATGCTCCCCTAGGAGACTGGCATAGGGCATGATTATCCCCATGGCAGGGATTTGCCCAGGAGCATGAAATGGGTCAGCTCCAGCGCTGGACTTGAGCCTGGAGCCCGAGAGTCCCAGGGCTGTACTCAGGCCAAACGTGTACTTCTGGAGCATCCCACCCCTTCCCCCTGGGAAAGGCACACAGGAGTGGTGGATAAGGCCTCCAGCCGGGGTTAGGGTACCAGGTGTCGCATCCACTTCTGAGCTCACTGGGCTGATCAGCACACAGCAGCTCTAAACCCATATACAACATAGGGCACAAGAAGGGTTGTGCAGTCTGTCCATACCAAACTTGTCAGCTACAATTGCAGACATTTTATTCCCAGAAGAGACCATTGATTCCCCAGTTTAAGGCCATAAACAGCAGTTCCTCAGTGAAGGATGTGTGATATTAGCCCCAAAGCTCCTGTGTCTGAAAAGCAAATTCATTTAGCAACCTGTCCATGTTCCTGTTGCCTTGGTGTGCCTGGCCTAGGGAGCTTCCCAGAAGCAGGAGCTATCTGCATCCCAGCACAAACTGCCTTCAGCAGTATTATTACTATTATTACTATGGTCTCCTCTATGTCTGCCTGCAGTTTCATAGAAATGGCAAGTCATTAAGGCGTTAGAGGAATAGCACGCAATGCAAGCAGAGCTGGAGCGGGCAGGGGAGCACCTCTGTGCAAAGATGTTTCCTATTTTCTAGACACCAGCTCTGCTCACAAGCAGCAACCAGATCTCATAAGGCAAGAACAAAGAGCAGGAGCCCCTTTGGTGTGCAGTGTGGAGTCGCTGCATCCCACTACCGCAGAGCAGATGTTCCCACGGACGGCTCGGCACAGAGGGATGCCTGTGCCTCAGGCTGCCTCGCACGCTCACAGTCAGCCCCGTGGAAGGACACCTCTCTCTTTATGTCAAGCTGTTTCTCCATGTGCTTTCTTCCCTAAGTGGCATTTCGGGGAATATGCAAATGTCACCTGTATGAAACAGAAGACAGATGAAATACAGTGAAAGGCCCATAGAAATGAAATGTCTGTATGCCCCACCCTCCCTCTTTTCTGCTCGCATTTTTCATTCTTCACATCTAGAGCAGAGCAGCTACAGTAGCAGCAGACAACCAGCAAGGAAGGAACTGGGCAGAGATTGGGCTGAGAACAGGGCATGTCAAATCGTTTGCCTAAGCCCAAAACACCCCATGAGTCAGAGTGGCAAAATGCTTATTCCAGTGCCAGTATAACCCTATTATAAGGTCTTTTGAATCATCATCAGCAGACCCAAACTGTCCTCTCCCCTCCGGAGCAGGGTGTGGAGGGGCTGACTCTTTCTACGAGGGCATGCGCTGGCATCCCAGAAGGCCGACCGTATCCTGGGCTGTATCCAGAGAAGTGTGGCCAGCAGGTCGAGGGAGGGGATTCTGCCCCTGTACTCTGCTCTGGTGAGACCCCACCTGGAGTGCTGCGTCCAGCTGTGGAGTCCTCAATATCAGAAGGATATAGACTGGTTGGAGTGAGCCCAGAGGAGGGCACAGAGATGCTCAGAGGGCTGGAGCCCCTCTGCTATGGGGACAGGCTGAGAGAGTTGGGCTTGTTCAGCCTGGAGAAGAGAAGGCTCCAGGGAGACCTTATTGCAGCCTTCCAGTACCTGAAGGGGCTAGAAGGAAGCTGGGGGGGAATTTTTACAAGGGCCTGTAGTGAAAGGCCCAGGTGTAACAGGGTTAAATTGCAAGTGGGGAGCTTTGGATTAGATATCAGGAAGAAGTTCTTCACAGAGAGGGTGGTGAGGCACTGGAACCGGTTGCCCAGAGAAGCTGTGGATGCCCCCTCCCTGGAAGTGTTCAAGGCCAGGCTGGATGAGGCTTGGAGGAACCTGGTCTAGTGGAAGGGGTCCCCGCCCATGGCAGGGGGGGTGGGACTAGATGGGGTTTAAGGGCCCTTCCAACCCCAACCATTCTATGATTCTATGATTCTAACTGTGAGATGCTGCTGCAAATATTGCTGGCTGGAGCAAGAGATTTGAGCATCCTTTCTCTGGTATTATTCTGTAGTCCAAGAGTTTATTTACTGTACACTGCAAAATAGAGCCCTTTTTCCCTGCCCATTTTGTGTTGAACAAACAATGCTATGTCTCTCCTGCTGCTGCAGTATTAGGAAAAACTGGGTCATGCATATAATTCTGCAGAGGGAAACAAAAGGCCATTCTGCCCCTCTTGGATCTCATATTTATGGATGCTGTGGCACATCATGGTAATTCTCGCTTGAATCCAGTATATAATTAACAGCTAATAATTTGGTCGTGGCATTTTTACATGCAGATTTCAGAGAGATTCATATCAGAGTGGACAAGGCAGTAAAACATGACTTACACATAAAAATGCTTGCAGAATTTCCAAGGCACCAGATTCCCATCTCCACTTTGCCTTCTGGCTTTTCATGCACTCTCCTATTTTGGAAGGTGTTGATGATAACTAATTCTTTTCTCTGTTTATATTCTGCTCCATTTTTTTAAAATTACAAGCACGTTTGCATGCAAAACTAGATGGTCGATGAATTTATTAGGAGCAGAATGTTGACATCTGTTCTGCACTCACAAAGGGACAATTTCCCTTTGGTGAGGAAGGTGGTAAATTGTGGAGACACGGGAATATGTTTGCATATACTTGATTGTAGGTTGTATGTACTGATTTTATAGATGCTCATGTACAAAGTGGATGAACACAACTTTGGTTTTCTGAACAGGCCAAATCACCAGGAGTGAAAGTTGGTGTAAATCTATTGTTTTCTGGCACATTTTCATGTTTCTTTGTGCTCCTCTGTGCATTTAGCCAATTATTATCTCTCACATACACACTCAGCGACTCGTTGCAGTAAAACCAATCTCAGGTTAAAGAGATGAAAATAAAAGCAAAAAAAATGGCTGTGACTGAGAACAGAAGTGGTCCTGCTTTGCTGAGGTCAGGATGTGCCACAATCACTCTCCTCTGAGCAAGGCTGAAGCAAAGAAGGTGATGAAGCAAAAATCACTGCCATTATCACCCTGGGATTATTGGACATAATCCTGCGGGGTGAGATGAGGTCTCAGGTCATAAACGTGTCCTTCCAAGCGTGTCTCTTCCTGCATGCTGCTGCGTTTCCCTGGCAAATCCAGGGTAACATATGGCCTAGGAAAGCAATGCTACAGATTCCCCCTCTAACTTCCCCAGGTGCACACACAACTCTGCACCATTGCACATCAGCTAAACACTAAATATCTGCTGCACCTTTTCATTTGTGCATTTGTTTTTCAACCAACAGCCAGCTAAGGCTGTGGGCCTGCACTCCCCCATTACAGCACCTCCTTCTACTGCCTATATACAGGTTTGCTTTACTCCCCAAAGCAGCCTTATCAACAAAGGCCCTATGTGTATTATTTCTTCTCACTGATACTTAAATAAATTGTATGACTCAAGACACTGGCAGGGCTTCTGGAGTAAGAGCGAGCACCAGCTTCAGAGCTGACATTGCCCTACAGCAGCCCATTCAGATGGGTTTTAAGCAGTCCAAGCCCTGGCACACATCCCTGTGGCCTCAGATACAGGGCAGGTTTGCTTCTCCTGACCTGGAAAGCAAGTCAGTGGGACAGCACTGGGAGTGATGGCTACAACCTTCCTGTTCCTGGAAGATCACAGCAAAAACACACATCATCCCTGCCAGACCTCATTACACACAGAACTGGGGGATGGGTTCCCTTCACGGTGCAGGTGGGCATCACTGGGGAGGGCAGGAGGTGCATGTGCTGCAGTGAGGAGCTGCAGGAATCATAGAATCACAG
>NW_010247345.1:2654-2868 GCF_000690775.1 Eurypyga helias | reverse complement strand
CCCCCTCACCAGGAACAATTTCCAGCAAGACGGGACCACTGAGGAGCTCCTTGGCCACAGGCTCGGTCTCGGGGTCCAGGCACACAGTGAAGGTGGGCAGGCAGTAGGGGTGCATGGACTTCACCAGCTCGCTCAGGGACACGTCGCCTGTGTTGATGATGCAGGGGTCTTCGTGCTCCTCCAGCGCCGCCACGGCCCCACTCACGCAGAAGTC
>NW_010247345.1:1242-2628 GCF_000690775.1 Eurypyga helias | reverse complement strand
CTAGCTCTGGGCTCAAGGCAGCCTCCTCCTCCTCCTCCTCCCCATCACTGCGCTGCGGCAAGGGCTGCTCTCGGGCCCAGTGCCGGCCCAGTTTCCTCTCCACCCTTGGGGTGCTGCAGACTTGCTTCTTTGACAGCACCAGGTCCTCGAGGCCATGAGCTGCATGGTCCCATGCCAGGTCTGTGTCGCTCTGGGAAGGGGAACCAGAGTGCGTATCAGCTCCTGGACTTTCACTGCCCCCACCCATGGACAACTGTGGGTCTGCTGCAGCTCTACAGCAAAGCCCTGGGGCAGACAAAAAGCCAGAACATGTGTGACCCTCCCCGTAAGCCACAACAGAGCTGGAAACCCGCCACCCCTACGGGGACATCCACAGCATCCCCAGTCCCACAGCACCCGCCAGCCAGGGCAGCCCCTGCTCTCACTGCCACCGGTGCCCCGGAAAAGCATGGTTTCTGGGAGAGGATGCCTGTGCCAGGTGGGCAGCAACAGGGATGCAGTTACCCCAGCACCACCCTCACACCGCTCCTGCAGCTGCCCTGCTTGGCTGCTCACCTTCCCTGCCACAGAGACGCTGCTGCTGGTCAGAGGCCTGAGCGCCTTGGGTTGCTCCAGGGCAGAGCTCTCGCACTCCAGAGACGGCCGGGATAAGCTGAGAAACTTCTGAAACTGAAGAGAAGATGGACAGAGCATGAGGCAGTGCTACATTCCTGTTGTCAGAGGAAACGGGCCATCCCACAGCAGCCAAACATGTCACCGCACAGAGCCCGGGAGCAAGCTCAGGACACCCCCACGCCAGGACCTGGCAGGAAGGGGCTCGGCAGAGCCCTACCTGAGCATCTTCCCACCTGTTCTGGGGCCAGGCCGGCTCTACCTCGCAACTCACCGAGGGATTCTCCCGCTCCCGAGGCGAGGTCAGCAGCTCCGCGTCCATGATGGTGTCGAAGGGGGACAGGGTCTCATCGTCCGTGCTGTCCAGGATCTCGGTGATGGCAGTCAGCAGGGACAACTCGTTCTGCGCATCCAGGCAGGCCTTGCTCTGTTGAGAGGGCAGGGGCAGCCTCAGGGAGCAGTGGGGCCACGGGGACCACCGCCACCCTCGCCACAGCCAGAGCCAGCCCGGCCACCACTTCCTGCGCCCGCGCTCTCACCTCACTTAGAGAGAGGTCCTCAATGATGGAGATCACAGAGGAGTCCAGATAGTTCTGCATCGTTCCCAGGATCTCTTCGGCCTCCAAGATGGTTTCTGCATCCAGCGACGTTAAGTTCAGGTCATCCTCCTCGAGGGAAAAGCACTGTCGAGGAGCACAGGGAGCCAGGTGAACACTTGGCAAAGGCCCACTGCCATGTGGGCCCTAGATAGCCTGCACTTCACATCACAACCAA
>NW_010247345.1:0-1185 GCF_000690775.1 Eurypyga helias | reverse complement strand
GGCTGCCGCACCCCCAGCACCCCCAAACGCGCAAGGGAGGCGGGCGGGACATGGCTGCGCTGCAGGTCGGAAGGTGGCACTGGGGACCTTCCCCCCTGGCTTTTCGGAAGGGGTTCGGGCCAGCCCACCCCATGGCACAATGCCCTGTGCAGCTTCCAACCCGAGACCTTTCGACTACCGGGGATGCCTCCGCACCAAAAACTCCGATCGGATTCACTCAGCAGCTGCAGGATTGGGAAAGACAAACCCACAAACCCGCCAGCTCTGCCCAGCACCACGCATCACTCATGCTGGACAGGAAGGGGACAGAGTGACCGCCCCCACCCCACGGACCGTCACGCGCTCCTCCTGTCGGCGCTGCAGATAAGCCCAAAACCATTACGAAATTCATAACAAAACGGGAGTTGCAGGAGTCAGCAACAGGGATGCAGCCGGCTGCCGCTGCCGGGCCCTGCCCCGACACCTCTGCTGCAGACTGTGCTCGTGATCCAGGACCAAACTGGCTTTGTTGCTGTTCTTCCTTCAAATTCCCAGCCCCACGTCCTTCCCAGACCCACAGCCAGCTCCAGGGAGGTTGGAGTAATGCCCGGTAACTTTGGAAAGGTCCTAGCACTGCACCCCGCGATCCCACACGGCCAGCGCCGCAGGGCAGCCAGGGAAAGCGAGATGCCGGGCGAGGGCAGGAGCTGCAGCCCCGGCCATGCGGAACCACTGGATGGGCAGCCTCTGGAGCAGACGGGCAGCCTCTGGAGCGGCAGCACAGGCATCTCACCGGCACGAGACAGGACGCGGATTCCTGTTTGCCGACGGGCTTAGGCAGAGATAACGCAGGCAGGGAAGATAAGGACACCAAGGACGGAGCCCTGGGACAGCACACCTCCCTCCCAAAGCTGGCAGGGAGCGGGCAGCGAGCTGCCCTTCCCCTGCAGCAGCACGGGGGAGGGGGGAGGATCTGGCCGAAACGCGGAGGATGAGCATCGGATGCGGCTCACCCGTGTTCCATGTAGGGATCGCAGCTTGCGTAAGCCCCCACAGGACAAGATGTCCCTCGTCCCCACACAAGACCTGCCTGAACTCTGAAACCCTCTTCTGGCAAGAGGGCAGCTCCGGAGGGAGAGCGGGTACTTCACTAAATAGGCTTTTACTGAAATATGGCAGCAGCACAGCCACGTGCCCAAAACCCCT
>NW_010247344.1:0-11542 GCF_000690775.1 Eurypyga helias | reverse complement strand
CCGCTCCCCGGCGGCCTGCTCGCCTGCCTGCAGCGCCGCAGACGGCCCCCCACCCCACAGCCTCGCTGCCAGCCCCGCCGTGGAAAGGCAGCTTATTTTTCCATTCCGCGGTTAACAATGAAGAAATTCTCGCCCGGGCTATTTTTGGTCCTGCTGGAGCCGCACGCTGTTTCCTCAGGGCTCAAAGCTCATTGTTTTTATTCAATTCGATGAAACAATTGTGGTCTACATGGGACCTATTTCTTTTCTAGTTCCTCAAGCCATTATTAGCTTTTCCTGTTCCCCTTGAGAAAATGGACCTTTGATACCCTGCCAGGTTGCATTACTGAATTCCCTGCCTGCTTCAGGGTGAATCCATGATGAAGGCAGGCGCTTTTGCTGAAGGGGAAAAAAAAACCCACAGAAGGAATGTGGAAGAAAACCTTACTCTGGAAAAAAGCAAGTTGCGTAATAGCGAAGGAATGAGGTAGTGTGAGTCATCTCGCTCATGAGTGCTTCATCTGGTCCAGTTCTCACCCGTCCAGGAGGGAGTTTGCCAGGCCCCGTTTACATCCCACAGCCAGTAAGCTCAGCCAGGGGTATAGCACCGAAAATAGAACTGTATAGAGTCATCTCCTAGCATATACGAGAAATGATCTCACGGTTGCCCTCAGCAGAAGCACAGACCCTCTTTACCTGATTTTATTACAGCCAGCCTCATCTAAGTTCGCAAGGAGGTTTGGAAGACTTTGGTCCACAGGCTCCCGTAAACACCCAGTTCCTCTGTGGAAGACCCTTTCTCATGCTCCATGCTTCATACTACTTTTACCATAATGTTTTCCTCTAGCTTCCCCTTCAGAACAACTTCTTTTATCCTCTAAAACCGGGGTTGATTTCAGGTCTTTACTGTTTGCCCTCCAGTTTACCCTTTATAATCTTCTGTGGGACTTACACGTGCCAGTACAAATCCTGAGGGTGCTGTAAGAGTGAGAAAAAAGACACACATCCTTTTTTTGGATGTAATCTTGTTCTTTTTTCTTAAAAACTGTGCAGTAGGGTGAGCCAGGTTAATTAATTTTCACTTAAAGTTTGTATTAGTCTTAATTCAAATTAACTGTACATGCACATCTAGGATTCCAGGCTTTTTCCTCAGCTCTGCTACCGACCAATTCTGAGAACGTGACAGTTTCCAGGTTTGTACCCACAGAGATTGACTAACTCCCAGCACAATTCTACCCTTATTTTGGACAGAGAGTGTCAGAAAGACAGACAGATCACAAAGACAATGGCTGTTGCTATCTTATTGGTGGGAAGAAGACGAGGTGTTGTTATAAAGGATAAGCTTTCAGTAATGAAATCTCTCTTTTTGCTGTAGACTACACAAGGCCACTCACACTGCCTGTGCAGCCACCTCCTACTGAAGTTGCTTGAAGCTCACTCTAGCTAACTGAATTTGATGGATTTTCTGGAGACATCAGTCCACTCCTACTAAACACTTTTAGCCTGGAGCTGATGTTTCTCCATCACTCATTTAAACTCAGTCTCTCGTAATTTCTCTGTTGTGTTTATGAGCAAATCTGATAATTGAAGTACTTTTCTTAAAGTTTATGAGATTATGACGTTCATAGAACCAAGAGATGCAATTAGCTAGTGAGAACAGCATCTGACAAGGCCAGGCTGGATGAGGCTTTGAGCAACCTGGTCTAGTGGAAGGTGTCCCTGCCCATGGCAGGGGGGTTGGAACTAGATGATCTTTAAGGTCCCTTCCAACCCAAACCATTCTATGATTCTATGATTATATGGTTCTGGCAAAGGCTCCTACCAGCACTGCCAATCACACAGAAGTTTTTTTTGAGAAAGTATGTGTTGTTTAGATCTGTTGTAAAGAGTAAGGCAGAAGGGAAGGTAGTGAAAAGTTGGATTATTATAATATCTGAACTTCAGACCCAGATCCTACAGACTTTCTGCGTCAAAAAAAAAAAAAAAATCAAGTTGTGCAGCTTTCCTGATGTCAGCAGAAGTAATAGTTGTGAATAAAGATGCCTTTCAATATATAGGTTTCAAAATTCTGCCTGAAGCTTTGACTTACATCTCCTCTTTTTCTTTTTTAATTAAATGTTTTGCTTGTTTTCCATCATATGACATTTAAAGACTTACAAGAAAGCATTCATTTGCATTGCTACCAACATAACTGCGAAACAGTAGTGTGTATCAGAAACTCAAAAGTTTAGTCCAAGAGTCAAAATACTTTGGCCACCTGTGCTTAATTCTGCTGTTACCACAGCGAGACTGTTTTTCATATGATCTGTGTAACACTCAGTATTGAATTAAATCTTGGAAGTACATTTTCTACTGCAAAATAGCTTTTTGTGGTTAAAACACTTTTTGCAACAAAACCTCCTCTTTTCATGTCATGTCACATGCTGAAACAATGGCATAAAGATAAATCACTCCAAATCTAATTTTAACTGCTGCAAAATTTGTAACAGGCTCACTGATTTCTGTAATGTTTAGAACACTGTATACAGCAGCTATAGGCATATAGCCTACAGATTTCTGATGCAGCCCTCATTGGCATTTCTGGGCTCTATAACCAGCATGAAGCAGGATCTAAATCTCTCCAAAAGGGTTGCTTACTCCACCCTTCCTTTGTTTCAAAGCAGTTTCTGATTTTTTGCCTTTACGGTTATTTTTAATGCTAGATCATTTCCATTGTTTATCTCCAGAAAAGTGTCTCCAGGCCATTTTGCAGTCATCACTGTTTGGGGAAGGCCTATGAAAAGGTAAAGGTTGTAAGTTTCTCTGACAGATGTGGTCAGAAATATATGACTGTCATCAGTATCATATACCTATATCTGATTCCTCTGCTCTCTAACAGGTTTCTCCCTGTTAATTTTCAATGCTTAATTCATCAAAGACTTCCCAAGGGGCTGAGTATGTCCTTCCATGCTGCGGACTGATAAAGAATGCACCAATTAAATAAACAGACTAATGCTATTAATATGGACAGTGCTCTGGAGCCAAACCTGGAGCCAAGAACCTAGCAGCTGCACAAGCCATCCATACAAGTAGCCTTGGGAAACACAGATGCCTCTGGGTGCTTGAAGATCCCTAAGAATCTGCCATGTGAGATTTACAAGATGCTTCATGATGGGCAAACCCCCCCACCATTCCTGAGCATAAGATTAGGAAGAAACTCTGCTCATGGATTTACCCTCTCAGAGTGTCTCCTGTGGGATTTTCCACAGAAAGGATAGACCAACTCCACTGCTACGGTGTTGGGCAGTACCTGCTCTTGATATGGAGAACAATCTCATGTGATAAATAAATATAGAGGAATGAATAGCCTTACTTTCACTCCATTGCTTTGTCTCTGAACAAAGAAAAAGCTCGCTTGTCTTGTACTGACTCTGCAGAAACTGTGACAGATTGTACAGATGCTCTTTATGTTAAACATCACTGTTTAATAGATCAGTACCTGGAATATCTGGGTGCTGGTTTTGTCAATGGTTTACATCAAGAAATAGAGTAAATCACTCAATTTGCAACAGTTTTAACACCTGTACAAAGGAATTAAGGATACCTCCCTTGCAAGTTGCTTTCATCCACGGATAAAAAACCTGTATCCAACACATGCATTAGTGTCAGTGCCACTTAGCAGATAACATGGAGTTGTAAAAAGTGAATCTATTTTTAAGTCCATTTTTCTTGGCTGCACATAGTTCCCAACTCAACATGCTGCCACCATGCTGCTGCTGTCAATGAGGATCATCAGACCTCACCTGTATGGATGAGGGCAAAGAATTCTGATGACAGATCTCATGGATACAAGGATAAATGTAAAATGTGAGACACAATCTGGTGTAAAAACAGGTTGAAGACTATCAGCTAATGTAGCTGAAAGACTATTTGCATGAAAAGTTATGATATTTCAGGACCTGTGGTGTACCTATATATGTGTGTGAACACATGGGTCCATATACATGCATACATGTGGTCTGTGTTCACAGAGACTGCCTTACTGGGTTATAGCAAAGAGCTAGCTGAAAGTAGGGGCTGCAAGAAGAGGCTGAATTGAACGTGTGTGTTTCTGTGTAGCTGTGGATTTCTTTTACAGTAAGAGCTTCCTCCTAAATCAGCTTAACATGAAATGCTGTTGATGGTGGGTAGGTTAAAACCAGTTGCCCACTGAATGGCTGCAACAAATCTATTCAGCCAGCAGGGGAGGGAGAAGATCTTTGTAGCTGCTGTTTTTTTCCTGATGAATAATTATGCCACCTCCAGCTGGCTGCCAAAGACCCTTTCTTTAAAAGCCATATGTCTTCTCTAATAAAGCTCTCATCACACCTCCTTCAGGCTTCCCTCATTCTGCTGTACTTCTGCCTGATTTCATTTGGTTCATGCAGTAGTATGGCTGTGGGATGATGGCTTCCTTAAGCTACTGCCTAGAGAAAACATGGCCTGGAGAAAAAGGAAAGATTGTCTGGGACAGCCTGGGTCTGTGCCTCTGTGGTTCCTGGAATGTTACTCACTGGGTAGCTCATACGGGTTTTCTTTTTAAATAACTCTTTAAAGGGTTGCTGGAATCCAAGTTACTTTAGATCTGCCATAAAGTGGCAGTGTTTCAGGGCACTCCCCCCAGATTAATCATTTTCACATTCTGAAATCTGTCAACTGTACCTTCAGGCACTGCCAATTCAAGCAAATACAAAAACAGTAGTCACAACACCTCAGGGCATGATTTCATCAGATCTGCTACGACTAAGCAGGTCTGACCTGCTCAATATTTATCTGGGAGACGTCCAGAGAACAGGAAGAAGAATACAGGAAGGGGCAAATCTTGTGAGGCAACTGAGATTTCTTGCCAGTATAAATCATACATCTCTGGGAATTTAAACCTTGGTTGTTTAAAAAATAGCACTGCTGCTGCTGCGACCGACCTCTATTGGTGCTGAAGCGGTGTGTGACTAGAGATGCTACCTTCCAGAAAGGATTTAAAACCGAGATTCTGCAGTTCTTTTCTCAAATTCAGGTTGTTAACTATGGCCACATTCCATCTCAAGGCAATGAATTACATACTGTTTCCAATAGTCTTGAATGTCAAAATTATTCTTCACACCTCCTACTAAAGCACACAGTCACTGCCATATTCCACTTCAGACAAGGCTGTATTCAGTGAGGAGTCTTACGTACACAGTTAGCAAAGGAGTTGAAATCAGACAGAAACATTAAGTTGGTCTTCTGTTTATTCAGAATGAAGCTGAAATCCAAGAAAGATCCAGGGAAACTGCCAGCGCCTGCAGGGCCTTTCAACTAATCTGCCAGAGTGGACCCTTGTACTCATGTGAAATCCAGTCATGTGAAATTGTGACTTGCAGCCCCTACAACTTTGTCGCCTTGCAATGCCACTAGTTATTCCACAGTCCCTGCGTACACCACAGATTTCCACAGACCTTGCATATGCATATTACTCTCAGCTTCTTCCCAGGTCCTCACCACAATGTCATAGTTTCCTCCATGGTTCCCTGCAACAATCTCCCCAACCCATGTTCCCTGTCTATGCATTTTTGGCCTGCTAACTGTGTAAGACATGGTCCATGCTATGGATAACATAAAATTACATGTCTGTTGATAAGACAACTGGTTTGAGACTATTCTCCAGATTCTGCTCACATTTTGCCTTTGGGGATCCTAATGTTGGCCTCTCTTCATTATCCTGGAATTGAGAGGCATTTAATATTTTTTATATTCTGCCTCTGACAATGTACCTCAAACTGAAACCCTTTCCCAGACAGGGACTGACCAATTCAAAAGGCTTAACTTTCTTAGAAAAATGGCTAAGAAGAGCCATAAGAGAATGGAAATCCTTTTAAAATGGAGAAGATAGTCTTGGGGACTCATTCATACGCGATGGGAGCTTTGTACTTCAGACAGTTTTAGCTGTGAACAAAGATCTTAAATAGGAATTTAGCCCAGTGGCATCATGAATCATTGTTTGGTAGAAAATTCTTAGAGTGAGGCACCACTGTGCTGTACTTTAAAGAATGTGGTATAAACGCTGCTAAAATACTGTCAGCTCGGTGTTTGGATATTCTAATTTTAGCCTTGTTTATTGTGTTTCATCTCTATGGTGGTTTTAGGCAATTCTTGTACCACCAATGCTAGCAAATTCCTCTTTTTCAGAGAGACCTCGTGGTCACTGGGACACTGATGATCCTTCTCCATGTGGACACATTCACATAATTACGTCCTGTAATGTGAAAGTGGATGATGCCATCGCAATTTTCTTGCAAAAAACACTACCAGGATCACCTTCAGAAGGGAAGAGTTCATCTTAAAACTGCACTCTGTCTCTAGCAATGGGAGCATTAAGCCATTTCAATTGATTATCCAGCCATGCTCAAGCAGCTGCAAGGGGTTAGGATAGTGAGACTAGGGCCTGAGTAGCTGCTACGAAGGAACAGCAGTATAGAGATAATTTCTAGACAACAAAGAAGCAGAGTTGAAGATGCTTTTGTTCTAGTGGCAACTCAGAGAAGGTTGCTATCAACAAGTTGGTAAGAATTCTTTTTTTCTTAGCTGTCATGGGACTTCTTTGTCTGCGTGGATCTATTTTAAGCTGTTTTTCCCCTGTCGGCACTCCACAGTAATAAGAAACTTAGATAAATGCTCTTCTTTGGGGAGAATCCTGCTTTGGTCTGCTTATTTTGCCTGAAGAGAACCACAAGGCTCAGAGAGCATGCGGAAAGAGCTTACATACTCAAAAAATGCAGCAGGCAGCTGAGGCAAACTGCAAGGGCAGGATTAATAGGCCTGTGAGCTTCATGGTTCAGCTGCTTGCAGATCAGTAATTAGCATCCTCCACCCAGTGAATTGATCTCGGCTTAAATAGCACTGTGAAGGACTACAGAGAGCTATATTAGTCATAGGGTAGTTGGAGAAAAGAAGAAAACTCAAACTCCAAACTTTTCTTCATTTGTGAGAGCAAGAACTATGTTCTCCTACAATGAGAGAGAGGGAATAGTTTGGACTGTCCCACAAGCTGCTGGGTAGGTTGTATCCTGAAAGCACTGGTGGACCTGGGAGCACGTTTGGTGCTGTGGCAGGGATGAAGGTGGGTGCGGGCTGTATGCTGGCCCCCAGCTGGGGCTTCGCCATGTGCTGTGAGCAGTGAACCTGCCAGCACAGCAGGGAAGCGGAGGTTTCCAGCCAGCCAGTCTTCTTGTGGGCAAATCCTTGCCTGGTCTGGACTGACACACTAGGTAATAAGCTTGTTTTTCTCACCGTCTAAACAGGCTGTATTCCAGTTGGGAGTGGGGGTAATATAAGGGACTAAACTTTACAGAGTAGTTCTGTAGCCACCTCTTAATGTGCAAGGCTAAATATGGTGTGATGTCCCTGATAGGAAGGGAGTGTGGTCTGTGAAAGGACCTGGCTTTTGTTTAGGAGTTTGTCGAAAAACTGTGCAAAGAGCAGATAAGCTGCCATCAGATGCTAGCACAATGGCAACATGTCCAGTAGAGTCCTGCAGTTGTCAAAAACCACTCTAATTAAAAGCAAATCTGGAGCAACTTCATGACAGGTTTCATAAGAAAATTAGCTATCTTACAGTGAAACTAGTCTAACAAATATTGTCACAGAATGACTTTCTGCTTTTTTTGTCACCCTTGTAAATACACCTGTCTCTTAATTCTCATGTGAAATAATGAGAATAAAACACCTGTACTGCCATTTATGACAATGCTCTGAATTCAGATAAACCCCCTTTTAACCAGGTTGCAATTAAAAGGAAGTTGTGGGGGGAAAAAATGTAAAGATTGAAAACTATGTAAGGACTCTTAATGTCCAAGTAGGTACTTTACTATTGCTTCTTCAAGGAAGCAAAACTAAGGTGCAATTCTCTCATAGGCTGATCGGTTATATAGAAAATTGACTTTTTGTCTTTTTCTTTCTTTTTGGAGCCAAAGCTGTTGCTTTGGATACTCTATCCAATCCACAGTAAGTAGTATGTGTCAGAAGAACCTAAAAATCAGGGTTGAAATGCTGCTGTCTGACTATAGATCCTGAGACAAGGAATCAATAGGAAGAAGTAAATAAAAGTTGGTAGTGAACCACCAAGGCCTAGTTTGTCAATCTTCATATGAAAACACATGCTGTATCCAGCATGGAGGGGGAAGTGCTAACCCTTATAACTGCAAAGTGAGTAAATCAGTGCTTTTCTTATTTTCTGCTGATTGTTTGATTAGCTACTTACAGCTTGATATCATATTGTGGTGATTTCTGTAATGAAAAATTACAAGTAATTGCCAATTATAAGCTTGTTTCTGGACATAATAAATTTTACCCAATTTAGGCAAGAAATTATTTTAAACTTCTTGTTTCACCTCTTGTCCTAGTTATTGAAGTTATGTTCTCATAAAACTTAGGAATTCTCTTGATAACTAGTTTAAAAATTATAATTTTGGGTATTCCACAAAAGATGTCTGGAGGGAATGTGTAGCACTTCATTCTCTTGAATGAGAAGAGAGACTAAAGCAAAGCATGCTGCAATATTATTCTTGGAAATTGTAACGTGTTGAAGCATTTTTGTGGCAGGTTTCAGTGTTTTGTTACTGTTTTGATTAACTTCCTGTTCTTGTCACTTCGTGCATTAGAAAGGGTGTTTTTATAAGGCTGGTCAAGAAATTGTGATTGGTTTATCCACCTGAATATTTGGTATAATCTATATTCTACTGTGTACCACACATAGCGTTGCCCTCATGTTTTCAAATGGCCTTTCAACCCACTGGAGTGTGGCATGAAATAACAGAAACTATTGCTGTATATGATTAAAAGATCATGTTTTGACTTGGACTTGTCCAAGGAAGAATATCTTTAATATGATGACATGCCTATGAGACCCCATAATATTAGTTTGCTACAGAGGTTTTGCCAGTAGCTTGCAGTTGTAAAGGACGGCACTTGCCTGCATACATATATTAAAAACATGAGGAAAAATGGAATTCACTTACAGTTTTGAGTTGGTGTCTTCCTGTGTAATGCTGGCTTATGTGGCAAATTACTACTTTGCCTTAGTCTTGGCATACTAAAATACAGGAGAATTGCTGGAGAAAAATAGGTTGTTCTCCAATAATTTGATCTAATGCCCCCTTTCTTAAATATTTTATGTAATAAATTGTTCACTCTTCGCCAATGTTGTGCTCTGTTTTTCCTAGAGCGCACTCTTTTTACTGTAAGGAGAGTCATACCCATCCTAACAAAGTATTGTCAAGGCTAAAGTAGAGTGCACGACATGAGGGAATTATTTGTTGTGTTGCAGAGGTTTGATGGATTGATTGAGTCTATTGCTGTTACTTTTCTGTCCAGATGTAGATTGTTTGTTTCCCTTAAAAGCTAATCACGATTTCTTTTCTTTTTCTTACTTTGTTAATGATGCCTATAACTGGGCTTGTTATCAATTTTACCTTCGGGCATGGATGGATTCCAATAATGTTATTTCCCCATCTTGTGTCGTAATGTTTTCAGCCTGTCTGTATTTAAATAGCTAAACAATGAAATCTAATTGTCCTCTCACGCTCGCCATATTCCCTCTTTTATTTTACTGGGCACAGACTTGATCATCCCATGATGAAGTGCTCTTGAACAGGGCTATCTGTGCCAAACTAGGTTACTCTGTTTAGGATCTGGGTTGAGCCTGTAATATTCACGCTTTGTTTCCTCTGTTTGTTTTTAGCTTTAACCTCTTCCCCCTATTATCCCCTCCCCCTCACGCAAAGCCTCTATCACTCCCTGGTTGGTCCAGTGACTTCTAGGAGCAGGGCTGGGGAAGCAGCTGTAAGCTTCCACAGCATCCAGTCTCTCACACAGGGGCACCATTTAATGTGAATCATTACTGTGAGTCTGAGGCTAATCTGTCCAGATTTAATTAATGGCTCCTAAACAGAAACATAAAGGTTTTTAAAGCATTTACTGCAGCCTTCAGATATGTTATTAATGAATGTTATCCCTCTTTCCTCCTTTTTGTGGAGAAGGTGAACAGCTTTTATGTAACTTCAATAAAACAGCTTCTGGAAGAACTAACACTTCATAATCCTGATCATTACATTATCATAGTATATTTATGGCTAACACATGCTAAAACCTTCATCTTTTAACAGCTATATATGTCATTTTAGTTTTTAATGGTATTTTGGCACATGATGTAGTTGAAACAGGCTTCTTAGGGTTTTTCGTTTGTTTGTTTTCTGAGACTACTGCAAGTGGTGAGGCTTGTCATGCTTGGCTTTATCCCAGAAGGATAAAGGGAATCCCTCCTTCCAATCCATTATAATCCTTTGTAGGTTTTCTCTATTGCGTTTTTTTCCCTCTTCTTCTTCCCCCTGCCCCCTTCTTTCCTTTCATATCTCAATTCTGTTTGACAGAGTGAAAAAATGCTTCTTTGCAAAATATTGCTAGAGTCTTATATTTGAAAATGCACTATCTGAATCAATACACTTAAATGGTTTGTTTGTTTATACTGGGGGGAGAGAGCCATCATGGTTGGGGTTTTCTGTTTGATCCCTTCTCCCTGCTTTCCTACTGGGGAAACAAAAAATAGATCATCTACATCTGCTTTGAGTCAGTCACTTCTGTCTTCTGGTTTTCCAAGAATAGCCAAATGCTGCCATTGGTTTGCTGTCAGGGAGAAAAACACTGTGGAGACTGTGGCATTGATGAAGCCTCTTGAAAACGCCAGCCCAAATGCATGCTCATCGTGAGTCATGACTGAATGCTCCGTTTTTTTCATTCCTGCAATTCCGGGGCAGCAGGCACCCCAGAAGGTGCTGTTCCTTCGTCTTGTACCTGCTGGAGTGGGACAATAACTAGGTTTTGGGACAGAACCTCTCTGGGATCCCTCTGCCACCTCAGCGACTATTGTAGTGTGCTCTCAAAGCTACTTTTCCTCATATATGACTGGAGAACCAGGTAATTTAATAATACATCTTCAGCGTTGCTCCTTCACAGGGTTTGAAGGAAGAGACCTCCCCTTTCCCTGCTTGACAGCGCTCTCAAAACTCCTTCCCTAATCTGTCCTTTTCTATCTGATGCATGACTTTGGGGATTTACTTGATGAAGGGGAAAGCTTGAAAAGCCACGACTTGGTGAGAACTAGTGACCCTCTGTAAAAACAGGGCAAGGTGGAAGTTGAGAGAGAGACGCATGGCATATCCACGGCCTGCTGTGCCGTGTTCTCCTTTCTAAGAAATCCAAGAAATAATGGCTCTTTATGTGTTGAAAGCAACGACAGAACAAATGCTGTGGTGGGGACAGGCACACAAGGGTTTTGGTAAAATCACGTGTGGATGGTAAATAGAAGGACTCAAAAAATGGTGAGGTTGTTATCTTGCTTTAATGTTAGAGAATTAAAACATAGGATGGGACAATGCCACAAGAAGAGGGAGGTCATGCTGCCTCGCAAGGAGTGCGGCCCTGAGAGAGGGGAAGGCAAAGCCCCTTGCGATGGCTCCGTCTCCCTCCGTTTTCTAGGAGAATGCCGACGCGGCATGAGCCCCGAGAGCCACCC
>NW_010247343.1:0-1282 GCF_000690775.1 Eurypyga helias | reverse complement strand
TCCAACCTAGTTTAAAGCCCTAACTTTGACTTGTAAAGCCCTTGACTTGTATTCCTTTGCGTTAGCTTCCCTTGGCTTCCCTTCTCTCGCCTCGCCTCACCTCGCCTAGCCTCGTTTATTCCTCCTGGTATACTTCATCTTGCCTTGCCTTGCCTTGCCTTGCCTTGCCTTGCCTGGACTTGCCTGGACTTGCCTTGCCTTGCATTGTCTCGCCTCACCTCGCTTTGCCTCGCCCTGACTCACCACGCCTCGCCCCGCCTCGCCTTGGTTTTTCCCCCCTCGTTTTCTTCATCTTTTTTTGCCTTGCCTTGCCTCGCCTCGCCTAACCTTGCCTTGCCTTGCCTCACCTGGACTTGCCTTGCATTTCATTGTTTTTCATTGCCTCATCTGGACTTTCCTGGACTTGTCTTGCCTGGACTTGCCTGGACTTCCCTGGCTTCGCCTCTGGACTTTCCTGGACTTGCCTGGACTTGCATTGCCTGGACTCTTCCGGACTTGCCTTGCCTTGCCTCGCCTCTGGACTTGCCTGGACTCTCCTGGACTTGCCTTACCTTGCCTTGCCTCGCTGTTCCGCCCCCCGCCCTGCCTCGCCTCGTTTTTTTCCCCCTGGTTGTCTTCAACTTGCCTTGCCTTGCCTTGCCCTACCTTTGCCTCGCCTCGCCTCTATCCCCCTGGTTTTCTTTGTCTATCCCTCTGGTTTTCTTCAATTATTTGTCCTTAGTTTTGTCTTCCTAAGTGCATAATGTAATATTTAAAATCAAAGCTAGCTTTGTACTTTTTAAAACCTTATTTTTCCATTTTTAGCTTAAAAAGTGTGAGAACTTATGTAGTTAAAATAGCCTATTAAAATGTGTAGGAAAAACAGAAATAAACTACAAATTCACTCTTCACCACAGTGCAAAAATCATGGTCACAGCTTCATATTTAATGTGGAATCACTTTAAATATGCAAGAGTTCAAAAGATCCAGAAACTGGTTAAGAGTTAAAAGCCAATAGAACAAAAATACAGAAAATCCAAAATACATAGTTGACCTTTTTAATCCTAAATTTAAGGGTCACATGCCTGAATATACAAGTTTGCATTATGAGGAAAGAAACTTTGGTATGAAGTTGAACTGGCTACATAAATAGCACCTGTATCTTTCAAAATAAATAGTAATATCTAACTGCACATCACGGCAACACAAGAGCCTCTTAAAAAAACGCTAATAACAAGCACATGCTTGGAGCTACGCATCAAGGCTGGAGAACAGAAATCAGTGTGTGCTGGGTTCAGTCAGG
>NW_010247342.1:0-444 GCF_000690775.1 Eurypyga helias | reverse complement strand
TCCCTGGGAGGCCCATTCCAGGGCCTGACAGTCCGTGTTGTTATGGGGAACTGGCCTGACCCACATGCAGGACCATGCACTTGTGCTTGTGGATCTTCATGAGGTGGGCACAGATACACCTGTGGAGGCTGTGCAGGTCCCCCCTTCCCTCCGGCATCTCAGCATGTTCTTGTCCACACACTGGCTGAGGGTGCCCTCGATGCCACTGCCTGTGTCACTGGTGAACTTACTCAGCAGTACTGCTCCCACTACAAGCCCTTGAGGGACACCACACCTCCCTGGTTTCCACTTGGAAATGGAGTCGGTACTGTAACTCTTCTCTGAACTCTTTGGCTAACCCTTTCTCTCCCCATGGAGAGCTGGCAGCGCTGCTGGGGGCGCTGGGATGGAAATGTGGGAGCCCCAACACCACCTCCAGATACTGGAGTCTCCAGGCTCCCCACA
>NW_010247341.1:507-709 GCF_000690775.1 Eurypyga helias | reverse complement strand
CGGGGCCCCGCGGGCATGAGCTGCCGCTCGCCCCGACACGCTCGCCCTCACCCCTTCCCCTTCGCAGGGGGAAGCAAATTCTGCCCAAACTCTCCTTATTTTACCCCTGGCTGATTCGTGTCCTTGCTGTCACCCCGCTCCCGGCAAAGGGCCGTGGGAGGAGCAGGGACCGCTCCCTGGCACGGCTCCCACCCGGCTGCAG
>NW_010247341.1:0-382 GCF_000690775.1 Eurypyga helias | reverse complement strand
CGTCCATCCTCATCGAGCCGCAGCGCGGGCTTGGACCTGGTGTTATTTACTGCTCCGACAGGAGGGAGGAACCTAATCCTTCCCCGGGCACCGGCGCCAGCGGGATTGACGCAAGCGGCCCTGATTCCCGGGCACCGGCACGTCCGTCCCCCCCGGCATCGCCGGTGACAAACAGAGCGCCCCAGCATGTGGGAATCCCTCCAAAGAGCATGGCAGGGTGCGGGGAAGCCTCCGAGGGCGCAGCACCCCCTCCCCCCCGGCAGCTGCCGCGGCACAAATTCCGTTTTAAGGTCAAATATTGGGACTCTCTGGGTGAAGGAGCTTGGGTGGCAGCAGGCGGTGTGGCAACGGAGGGTTGGCGAGAAGGGGACATGCCCGGGGC
>NW_010247340.1:5176-9382 GCF_000690775.1 Eurypyga helias | reverse complement strand
GTATGTCATTGCTACAAACATTAACAGGTTTTTAACTATTTATTAGGTGAGGTACTGGGAGACAACTTTAAATTCCTAATAAAATATAAAAGAACTTCCTTATGTACGTGTTCTGTGTGGTTTAGACCAAATGTTTGTTTACTGGGATTTACTAAATTCTATGGTCATTTATTAGAGCAGTCATTAACGTTACCACTGGGAAGCTTGTATGTTCATATCTGATAATGAAGAAAGGAGTGGGAATCAGCATGTACCTCACAGGGTATATCTGATCACAAATTAAAAAAGCATGAATAAGGATTAGGTATTTTATGTGCTATCATATTCCAAAGTACAGGCTACATATAAAAAATGCTATATATGAAAACTAAATTTATTTAATTTACACTACCATAGGATTTATTTTTAGTCTATTCAGTTTGTCTGATTCCATTAATATCTTAATTTAAAGAGTAAAAATACAAGAGAGCTATAATACAGTAATTATTTAGCACTGGAAGTTTTTAATCCTCTGTCATTTAATCCAGAGTCATTTATACAAATATATGAAATATTGAGGAATATACATTTAAACAGTGCTTAATGGATTAATACTGTTCTCTGAAAAAGTCATCTGCCACTTTTGTGATGCTCACTGAACAAGGACTATACAGAAGTGGAGCCTTCAAGAAAAGAAATTATTCCTATCACTGTGAATAAGAATTGTCATATATTTTATGACAGCCTGTACCCTCACCTGGTTATAAAAAATAACCATTTGTAGTTTTGGGAAGTCAGCACTATTACAGTGATTAATTCCAGCTGGCTTTTTTTAAATTTTCTTTCTTTTTTTTTTATCATGTGGCTTATTTTTGGTGCGGGCCTAGATTTTACAATGACGGCTCTGGAAATCTGTCCACATGAACTTTTAAATTCTAATTTAACTTTCTGAACTGTACCATCCATCGCACCCTTTACTGTACGCTGTCACATTGGATTGTAGCAGAAGTCCCAGGACCTATTCCTGAGTTTCTGGGTCTGTACGTGAGATCTGTTGAGGATCACCAACAATCATTTGCCAAGCAGTAAAGTCCAGTGACTGAGAATAACTGACATCTTAATGACTCATGGTATTCAAATTTGGGCTTAATATGGCAGCCTTATAGCTACCCCCAAGGCAAACCTTAAACAGTCTTCTGCTTAGCAGAACTGATACTAAAACACTTGAGCTCCTCCAACTTCTACTTAAGATTTCTCATTGCCAGAATTTGGTAACTACACTCTATAAACAGTAGACTGTAAGAACTAAATTCTCCCAAAAGCAAGTCCTCAGTGCAAAATAATGCTCATAGCAAAACTGAGGTCTTTTTCAGTCGCCTCCTTTGGCCTTTTTACTTAAACAAAAGCTATAAGGAAAAAAATATTCTGACCAACAGTATGCTGCCCAACCTTTGCTCCCTAAGGAAGGACTTCCTCATCCTTCTTTTGGTACAACCATTTCCACCACACAAGGTTAGAAATCATTAAAGATGTCCGAAAACCCATGTGGGGTTTTTACCTACATCTGCTTCACGCAAAATATTTTCAAAATGAACTTGAAACATACATTAAATCATCTCTCTGTCAATCCTCTTTTGTTTTATATGTATTCACAAGAATAAGAAACTCCTGGTTTTCTTTGAACTCAAAGAAACAAACAAAAAAAAAGAGACAAGCAGAAGACCTCAGGTTAAAGCATTTTTTGCTCAGCAGATTTACTCACCCCGGCAATGCACTCCTTCGTCGTACCCATCCGAACAGTCATAAACACCGTTGCAGAGCTGGGACAAGTGAATGCATTTGTTTGTACCGATGCAGCCAACATAATTCGGGGGGCACTTGGTATCTGCTTCCTCGGGACCTAAAAAATACACAGAAAAAATTCTTATACATATTTTTGGATCTACAACACGGCTAAGATATTTCTATACTGCATTTCCACGTTAAAGCTAAGGGCAGCACTCCGTATATTAGTCCATTTTGCAGATTTTTAGTGCATTAACACTGCTGTATTTAAGAGAATTTAAATCATCCAAAAAATGATTAGTGCAACTGAAAGGAAAACAGTGGGTCAATCAATTTAGGAAGATTCTTTTATAAAATAAACGTCATTACCAGATGTTAAAATTAAGCTTTGGAAACATTAAAAAATGATCATAACATTTTCGATTGCCTTTTGAATATCATATCAAGATCATATCAAGAGTAATAGGTACCAGTGTTTACATTCACTGCTATGAAATATAATTTTAGATATTTGTCCATTATATATAATTAGATACTACATTTATTATTGCATATAATTAGATATTACATTTAGAGATTTATGAAATTACATATTTATGGCTGCATTAGATCAGAGAAACTGCTCCTGCAGCCCAAGAATCTGCCCTGAAAATGAGCAGTACAGGATGGTAGGGAGAGGATAAGGATGGTGGGATACCATCCCAGCTGCAATCACTCTGTGCCCCCTTGTGAAATGTTAAGTACTGGGATTTTTGAGGAAGTTCAAGGAGTTTTGAGGATCATTTTTTTTCTTTTTTTTTGTTAGGGAGGGTTATGACATAAAAAACCCACAAACAATTTCACATGATAAAGAGACTGAGATTTTTTAACATGCTGTGAAGAATACGTCAAAGTCTGAGGGGTTTAGCCCATTTAGAGGATGAATCGTTAATTCATACACAGTGTAGGATTAGCTACACAGACTGAAGGTGTGGAAATTCTGCAGGAAACAACTTAAAGCTCCTTGACTGCATGTGTTGGAGCCTTGAGTCTGTGCTAAACTCTGACAGCTCGTAACAATCCTCAAGGGAAATATACCCTAGGATGCACTCAGGAGCAATATGCTTTCACCTTCTTGGAGGCACTAACTCTGAGACAAAGGACAGAAATCACAGGCGGCAGCTGAAAGCTTCCTAAGTGTGAAAACCTCATCGCTGGCAGATCTTGTCTCTTGAAGCCAGCAGGTCAAAGCAAAGGAGAGCTCAGGGGCGAACGTACAGTTTTTAGACAACTACAGACAATTGTCAGCACAGCCTGCTAAATAAAAATCCTAACTTAAAATACTTGTCCCAGCTAGAAAAGCTTAATTAGAAATTCCCACAGCCATGCCACGCGCCGGGAAGCCGTCCACCTTTTAGAATGGGCACAACAAACACCAGTTCTCAGCAGTTTGCAATGCATTTGCCTGTACGAGGGTGTTCTTTTACATAACTCCCCTTAGCACGGGAACTCCCTTTCCCCAAGCAGAGCATGCACCCCTAAACCACGTGCATCCACTGGGCACAAGGGCATGACATTCCGCATCCTGCTTCCCTCCTCTGACCTTTCCAGCTTCACACCTGGCACACATGGAGCGACACCAGTTACAGCCTCGATGCATCACAGAAACACAGCACACTGACACTAGGGATGAAGTAATGGATATGGGGATGAATGTACTCTGTCTCAAAAAAAACTAGGTGCTTCCAGGAAGAAGAAAAAAGCACATATTTTTTATTACAGTCGTATGCTCTATCCAGTTTTTCAACTTCCCTACATTACTAAGCTAAGGGTAAGGGGGCTAAATGCCCTGTGAACTCAAAGCAAAGAAACTCCTGTTCTCACTGTGCTCTAGGTTAAACAAGGGCTGAGAAAACAGAGAGGTATGCATTGAGTTTGCGTGTCAGAGTTTTGGTAGGGAGGGGGCTACAGGGGTGGCCCTTCCCCCATGCCTGGTAAAGCCAGTGCCAGCCAGCTCCAGGATGGACCTGACACTGGCCAAGGCTGAGCCTTCAGGGACAGTGACAGCACCTCTGGGATAACATGGTGCGGGGTGGGGGGGGAAGGGAGGGGAAGACACTGCTCAACAACACAACTGCAGGCAGAGAGAGGAGTGAGAGGAACAGCCCTGCAGACCCCCAGGTTAGTGGAGAAGGAGGGGGAGGAGGTGCTCCAGCTGCCACAGCAGAGGTTCCCTGGCAGGCCATGGGGAGGCCGTGCTGGAGCAGGCTCCTGGCAAGGTGCTGTGGCCCATGGACAGAGGAGCCCAGGCTGGAGCAGGTTTGCTGGCAAGACTTGTGATCCTGGGTACAGACCTCACAAGTAGTGCATGGATCGAAGCAATCCATGAGCAACAAGTTGAGAACTGCTGGTTTATGAAAATAAGTCCTACTAATCTGATAACAGAGTCTATTGTCAAGTTGG
>NW_010247340.1:2274-5121 GCF_000690775.1 Eurypyga helias | reverse complement strand
CCTGAGGAGGAAGGAGCAGCAGAGACAACGTGTGATGGACTGACCACAACCCCCATTCCCTGTCCCCTCCCCCGCACCGCTCAGGAGGGAGGAAGAAGAGTAATGGGGAGCAAAGCTGAGTCTGGGAAGAAGGGGGATGGAGGGAAGGGGATTTAAGATTTGGGTTTTATTTCTCATTATCCTACTCTGATTGGATCGATAATAAATTAATTTTCCTCAAGTCGATTCTGTTTTACCCGTGACGGTAATTGCTGAGTGATCCCTCCCCATCCTTGTCTCAACCCATGAGCCTTTCCTTACATTTTCTCTCCCCTGCCCAGCTGAGGAGGGGACAGAGCAGCTTTGGGTGGCACCCAGCCTCCAGCCAGGCTCAACCCACCGCAAGGTACTAAAACACTCCACAAAGAACACAATTTTCCTGTATTTTCCAGTAAAAAGGAAGAGGAAATGAGCAACAGAAAGTCAGCGATGATTAAAGCTTATCTAGCTGGCAGGACCGGAAGACCGTGGTACCAAGCATCAGAGAGGTTTGCTGTCCTGGGGCTGGCAGAGCCCCCTGCACGAAAACTCGAGGTGGGGGCAATGCAGCTCTATGTCACTGGGTGCAGCTTTGGGTTTTTTTTTTGCTTGGCCTTCGGACATTTTACTCTTTTTCTGTTACCTGGAGGTAGGACACTTCATCCAATGAAGTATGCCACGCACACATGCTCATAAAGCTCACTACAATGAGTTTCAGTACCTAAAACCTCATGCAGTGCCCAGTGTTTCTCCAGGACAGGTTTAACCCTGCAGAGCTCTCGAAGAGGAACGTAAATAAAGCAGCTTAGGACAGCCAAGCGCTCAACGCTAGGCCAGTCATATAAAATTGAAAGGTTTAATTTATTTCCCATTTCAGTTGCATCAGGACTTGAAGACACCTAACATTTAATAAAACCAAACTAATTTTATGATTTGCCAATTATAGCTTGCTTATTCACTGCATTAGGCAACTGTGAAAAGAGCGTGAGGAGCAAAAAAGATGTTTTCTCCTAAACCAGAGAAAATTCATAAAAACACTTAGATCTGTGAAGCATGGTACTTGCATTACTTACATAAAAACCCAAGATTGCTTTCAGCATTCATACCTTATCAAAGAGAAAACTGAGAACTGTGACCAAAAATATATAAGCATAAATATTTATCTTCTAAATGTAATGAGTGAAAAAAATGAATCTCTTAATTAACATGTAAAATCTCAATAGGACTTGTCTGATATGCTCCTGTCTACAGATTTGGG
This sequence comes from Eurypyga helias, assembly GCF_000690775.1. NCBI lineage: Eukaryota > Metazoa > Chordata > Aves > Eurypygiformes > Eurypygidae > Eurypyga > Eurypyga helias. The sequence continues at coordinate 3,845 of NW_010247340.1, read as the reverse complement.
GATTTAATTTGGATTCGATGCTTCCTGCTTTTAAATTACAAGATACCTTCAGGACACCAACATCTTGCAATTTTACATATATTATCTGACTAAAAATACTAATGGGGGGGGCTTCCTAAATTCGATTTCTTTCACTGGGAACGGCACATGAAGGAAAAGTGAAGCACGTGTCAAGATTTACTCACATTGTTCTGTTTTCAAGAGAAATTTTGTGTACAATTTGTGACAACAGAAAGGTTAAAATCAGCAGTGATTAATTTATTCTTATGAGTCAGAAATTCATACATACTTCCTGTTTCCTTACTAGCACGATGCTTTGGAAATCAGTCTGACTTACAAAAGAAAATGAACTTCAGTCAAAACCAGCCCTGTTTTATAGAAAACTTGTGACCCTGCCTGTCTGCAAAATGACTCTAGAAGGTAACAGGTCTCAGTAAGCCAACAACTTCAGTGGAACGAGACAGCATGTCTAAGGCCTCCCTGCCCATAATTCCTACCACCTTTATTGAATTAAAAAATGAAGCTAAACAAAGCTGCGTGTTGCGATGCCTTTGAAGCAACACACGCTTTTCCCACTGAATTCTATCCAGCTGCTGCACTTTCTGAAATGTCTAATGCAAATAAAGATGAGTAGCTTTTTATCTTGTTTACTCCTCTTCCTTCTTCCTTTAACAGGCAGCCACTCTGGCAGTGAACCTTGGGAAGAGGAATTTAAAAGTGTTCTTCTTCAAAATAATCTCAGTGTATTTTACATCAGTGCAAGAATGCTAAGAATATAAAAGATGGATGGTGTCGTTTCTTCCCTTCAAAAGACACAATAATTCCCAGCCTTGCCAGTTGGGGGAAAAACAGTCAAAACTACTCGCTGCAATTATGGTAATACACCACCTCGACGTTTCAAACGCTTCTACCAGGACGCTGTTCGGAGGCAGATGAGGATGGAAGCAGCATTGCTCGTGCAGCGTGAGACTGGTGCAGGAAGCAGAATATCTCCCCGTATCCTTGGTGTGACTGTCCCTGGACAGAGGGTTAAATAAGAAATGCTAAAAAGCTGAGCTGCAGAAAGCGGAGCCGAAGCCATGGGGATCCCCCAGGGCTGGCAGCCATGGCCGTCCCACCCCAAAGGTCGGAGGGCAGGAGCAGCCCCAGCCTGGGGCATTGGGCACCTCTGTAGGCATGGGCCAGGATGTCTACCCATGGCTGGGGGGGCAGGAGGAGCGTGGTGAGGGTACCAAGGTTACACACAGCCCTGGGATGGCCAGGCAGGGCAGGTGGCAAGATTAATGCTTCTTTCCCCAAGTCCCCCAGAGGCAGGCTGTGCCCAGGAGCAGACAGGCCAAAAGGAGGACACGGATTCATTTCCGATCCAGATTGTTTTGGCTAGTGAACTGACTGGGATGGCCATTTCTGGTTTGGTGACACTGTGACAACGCTCTCTGCACTCCCCCAGCATGTGAGAAAGCACGGAAGGAAGCCACACTGTGCTCTGGCAGTGCCTGTGCAGCGGACAGTGAATGTAGCTGAAGCCCCCCCAGCACAAGTGCCCTAACTTCAGCGGGGGTTGAGGAGGT
>NW_010247340.1:0-2264 GCF_000690775.1 Eurypyga helias | reverse complement strand
AGCAGGAGGCGATGGGATCAAACACAACCTCTGGTTCCCACTAAAGCAGCATCGTGAAAAAGTCCTAAAGGCCTCTGTGAGAATTAGCAGAGATGTTTTACCATGCACTTTTGACACGGTGTCTGTCCAGAACCTGTGCTTACACAAAACTGTACCTGCCTCGTTTCAGGCTCATGCTATACTAAATGTTGTATCATTTCTAAATTGCTGTCTCATAAGCAATACACTTGTTTATTAGCAAAAATTATGGATGGATATTATTTCATTATTCTCCTTCTTCTAGACGCTCCCCTTGATTTAAGGTACAACTCTGTGTGCTAAGTTTACAAAGGAGTTACTAAGTACAAACGAAAAACTTGTGCAAAGCTTGTGGCGATAGCCAGACAAAAGGAGAGATGCTACAGTGCCCAGCACAAAATCATGGTCCACAAAGAGTTATTAAATTACAGTAAGACACCCACACACACTTCTTGCAAATTCCTTTAGAGATGGACATATTTGGTAACTGTTACAAAAAGAGGCATCAAAGCTTCTACTTCTCAGTTCAATTTTCACCTTTGTCTTTCTCAGCGAAGTTTTTACAAAGCGGTTTTTATTTCAACATTTCAGGTAAGACGTTAGGCAGTAGCTTGCACTTTTAAAGACAAGACTGGGCAGCCAAATGTGGCACATCCCTTTTACATCACTGCATCCAATTTACTGAAAGAACAGCAATTTTCTAGCAGTTCTTATCCTGGGCTGTCCTCAGCCACAAGAAACAATTACACCAAACTAAGGAATGCTTTCAAGATTCCCATTTGCGTCATACATGAGTGACTTACAGATCCATCCTCCTCTCCTAAGTGTCTTTATGGAGCCAACCTTCCCAACAGTGGGCAGTTACCCTGAACAAAACCTTATTCCACTCGTTCAAGGGACTTTGAATTCAACTGTTTGCACACATAGGAGAGAACCCTGCTGATACATAATTCAGTCAAAAACTCATAATAGCTAAAAAAAAAAAAACCCAACACCACCACACCACAACTATCCTAACCAAACAAGAAACCACCACTGAAATTCGCTGCCAAAGGATGATTTCCGTTTTTGTGGGTAACGTAAACGAAATAGTTTGACGTGTTACCTGTCTGTAAAGAGCTTAACAAGCTTTGTAGAGACACACAAATCTCCCATTTCTATACTCCTGTGACAGGCTTCTAGCACCGGCACGAGTGTCATGTACCAATGAACTCCCAGGTGCCAACTACACCATATGGATACTGGGTTTGTGATGCTCTAGAGCTGCATGCCTTTTCCTCTTTGTCTGCATGGTTTTGTAAGTACTAGAGAAAAGCAAACAGCAGACAGTCTAAATCTAGTATTATACAATAACTTAGTTGTTTAAATACTCCTTTTTGTTTAAAAAGATGAACACTGTTTGCATACCGCCATTATAATGACGCTGTCAGGAGCTCTATTTGAGATGGCCCTCCAGCAAACACTGGCCCTTCGGCATTCTTTTCCCTGATCACTGCTTTGGGGGCGTCAGACACTTGCTCATCTTCACTACAGAGATGTAAATAATTCACAGAGCCACAGGATACATCGTGTCTACTGTAACGTCGCTGATAGCTGCTGCAAGAAAACTGTTAAAGGTTGCACAAAGGTTGATGAAGAGATTTTATAAATCTTTATAAAACAGCTTGGCTTTGGATCATTATCCAAAAAACCCTCGGGGCACCCATGGGCTGGGGTCAGAATACAGCTCCTCAGGTGATCAGGCCAAGAGCAGCCCCCACCACTGGGACCCGAACTAACAGTGGTTTTGCCTAACATAAATTTACCTGCTAGAGCTGTCAACAGCCATGAAGATAATCAGACTGGTAAAAGTAAAATCAGTTTATAACAGCAAAATCCACCTAGATGGCTAAATGCAGTCTGCATCCAAAAATTACCTCAAATAGAAAATTCACTCACCCAAAGGGAGAAGAGACAACCTGCTCAGTCAAAACCCTGCTCTGCCCACAGTTCTCAAGAGCAACTTTTCACTTCACAGCTCTAAATTTCACCTTTTCTGGACTGAATGGCATGGCAATGGTTTGGTTTAGTATTTTACATCAAGGTTAAGGGTAGTTAGAGAAACCTATGGGCCACAAAGGCAACACCAAACCTTTTCTACCCACCAACTTTTCTGCAGCCTCTCTAGTTATAGAAAAAAAACCAAAGAACAATGGCAGAGAGAAGGGGAGAGGAAACTAGACTGGAGTCACCTGGAGTGTTCCAAC
>NW_010247339.1:0-1151 GCF_000690775.1 Eurypyga helias | reverse complement strand
CCCAGGCAAGGACCATCGCTGCCACCCCCGTCTCCTTGTCCCCCTGCGCTCCCCCTCCGGCTGCCTGCAGTCCTGGGGCAGAGGGCTCTGAGCATCCTGCCTGGGGTCCGCCACCCTTCCCCAACACCCCTGTGACCCCCTTTCTGGGGCCGTGCCAGGGCACATCTGGGCCCCACCACATCTGGCTGCCTGCGCCGGCTCCCTGTTGTCACCCTCGGGGGTGACCAGGCGTGGCAGGAGCAGGATGGGGAGAGTGGACACGGCCCGGGCCTGCTGCTGTCCCCTGGGCCCAGGGTCACTGGCTCCTCCTGCCCTACTTTCCCGCCTGGCAGGGGCTGATGGCGCCTTTGTCTGCTCAGAGGCTGGAAGCTTCTAATTAAAACTTCCAGCTCGATCCCGGTTCGTTTGTCTCGTTAAGAGGGGCCGGGGAGGGGGAGGCGGAGAGCCCAGCTCTGCCTCCCGCAGCCTCCGGGAGTGACAGCTTTCCCTGCTCGGATCCTGCTGCGTAGGAGCTGGGAGAAAATCAATCTCCAGGGAGCGGCACGGGGGCTCACGCAGGACCGCGAAGCCCCCGCCCCCCGCTCGGTCCCCCAGCTCTGTGCGGGCTTGGCACCCAGGGGACTCCAGAAAGGCTATAGGGCAGGAGGTGCCCTGTCAGCATGGGCTGTCACGGCACGTGTCCCCAGGGGGGTCAGTGCTCCGGCTGGGGACACCCAGTGTCACGGGTGGGGTACACAGGTGCCCAAACCAGGCGTTTGTGTGGGCAAAGCCCCTGCCCCTCGCTGGTGACACCAGCCCAGGAGAGCCGGCGGGACACGGGCTGCCCGGCACGGGGACGGAGGGCTGGCGAGGGACAAGGAGCTTCTGGGGATCAAAGGGGGATGTGGCAGCAAGACGTCCCTCAGCGCTGCCCCAGTCCCAACGGCACGTCCCCACCAGTGGCTAGAGGCCCCTCAGCCCGGCCCCAGCCCCCCCGGCACGCCCCCACCAGTGGCTCTGGGTGCCCACAGGTGGCAGCCGTGGGGCCTCGGCCGTGGCCACAGCCCTGCCTGACTGGCTGCCGTCGGTGGCCCAGCGCTGGTGGCTGCAGTCCAGTGGGGCCTGGCTGCGTGTCCCCATCCCAGCGGGCAGGGAGCCTGTCCCGGCCATCG
>NW_010247338.1:0-305 GCF_000690775.1 Eurypyga helias | reverse complement strand
TCCCGGTCAGAACCACGACAGGACTACTCCCCAGGGCGGCGTGGACAAAGCCGACGTGCTGAACCCGGAGAAGGCGGAGGATCCCGATGAGGTCTGGTCCGATAGCGAGCAGAGCTTTCTGGATCCGGAAATCGGAGGAGTGGCAGTTGCTCCATCCCACGGGTCAATTCTCATCGAGTGCGCGAAACGCGAGCTCCACGCGACGACTCCCTTGAAAAATCCCAACAGGAACCACCCCACCCGAATATCCCTCGTCTTTTACCAGCACAAGAGCATGAACGAGCCGAAGCACGGCCTGGCTCTGT
>NW_010247337.1:377-4481 GCF_000690775.1 Eurypyga helias | reverse complement strand
ACGTGACCATCGGTAAGGACCCTCCCCCAACCCCCCTGCCCCAAACCCGTCACCCTGGGCGCAGCCGTGGGGCCGCCCAGGGGGTGACGCCGGGCCCTTCCTCGGCAGGGCCCAGGACCGTCATCCACCCCAAGGCCAGGATCATCGCGGAAGCGGGGCCGATCGTCATCGGGGAGGGCAACCTGATCGAAGAGCAGGCGCTCATCATCAACGGGTCGGTAGGAAGGGGGGTCTGTCCCCCAGCCCAGCGCCCCGTCTCGGGGGAGACAGCACCTCCGACCCTCCCAGCGCAGCCTTGTCCCGCAGAGCCGGGCCGGATGGGGAGAGGGGGTGTTCCCGGGCTGGGTTTTTCAGAGGGTTGGGGTTTTCTGAAGTATCTCAACACCGATCCCATCTCAGTCTTGTCAAACAGCAGCTTACAGCTCTTTCAGGAGCAGAGCGCTAGCTTAAAATCTCTGAGAAGATAGGCTTTAAAACAAAAAACCCCAAATTTTTGTGCTTTTGCATGTGTGTGACACTATAGCTAGGGAAGAAGTCTGCCTTCTGAATCCTTCTCCAGCTGACAGATCCATCTCATCCTGGAAGGATCCAATCCTGAGAATGAGAGGCCCTGGGCAAGAGCAAGGAGTGTCAAAACCCTGACACTAGCTGGGTTGGAGGGGATACATATGACTTCAGCCTCTAACAAGAGTGAGGGCCAACTGCCAGACAGGACATCTGCCTGATGTCCAGACTTGGGAATATGTTCTTCCATCTTGCAGTTTTCCAGAAAATATCACACCAGAAACCGAAGAGGTGGAGCCCAAACCAATGGTGATCGGCACCAACAATGTTTTTGAAGTTGGATGTTGTATCTTTCCTGCGCAGCGAGACGGACCGTCTCTGCCCGTATGGATCGGTCCGGGGGGAGCGTGTGGGCTCTGTCAGGGTGTAACCAGCGCAGGGCGGTTTCGGGTGGAGGGTGTTGGTTTGGAAATGCTGTTGGGGTTTACCTTTTGAAATAAAACATTTGGCAGTTTTCTTTAACACGGACCCGTAGATTCCCAAGCAATGAAGGTGGGAGATAACAACGTCATTGAATCCAAAGGTAAATCTCAGCGTATTGTCTTGGCCCTTGGGAGATTTTGATCTTGTGGACGCTGGGAACAGCGGATTATGTTGCTGCAGCTGAGCCCAGAGCGCATCTTGTTGCAAAGCTGTGGTTTTCACACTGAACCCATGTGTGTCGCTGCCCTGGTGCGAGCTGGGTTGTGCTGGCACTGAGCAGCTTGCCATGTTAATGTTTGGTGGCGCAGGCTTTAACCGTGCCGTGGAGTTGACTCTCACAGGGATTCCTCTCTCTCTCTCACAGCATACGTTGGCAGGAACGTCATCCTGACGAGCGGCTGCATCATCGGGGCCTGCTGTAACATCAACACCTACGAGGTGATCCCCGAGAACACCGTCATCTACGGGGCCGACTGCCTCCGCCGTGTCCAGACCGAGCGGCCGCAGGTGGGTGTGACACACCGTCAGTCACCCTCCTGTCCTCCAGAGACCATCCTCGGGGTGGTGATGGGACTGCTGCCTCACCTCCCTTCCTCTGTTCCCAGCCCCAGACGCTGCAGCTGGATTTCCTGATGAAGATCTTGCCAAACTACCATCACCTAAAGAAGACCATGAAGGCCACGTCCACTCCTGTCAAGAGCTGAGCACCTTCTTCCCCAGACCAGAGGTTTTGTCTGGTCCTGTGAAGCACTACATGGCCCCGGGAAGCAGCCGGTCTCCACATCCCTCATTCCAGCTTTGAAAAAAAAAATTAAACCCCAAAAACCCCAGGTCTGGCTTATTTGTGTTCTTTGTTTATATTCCGCCAAGCATCTTGAGCATGTCCTGGCCGTACAAGTGTCGTTCCCCACTGCGTTCCAGCCCACCTGCAGGGAGATGGGACCATGCCAGGGGAGAGCTGGGCTCCTCAGAGGGAGGGGTGCAGGAGGAAATTGATGCTGGAGCAGAAATTCCTGTAGGAAAGAGGGGGAGAGAGGAGAGAGCATCAGCAGCTGCCTGCAGAGGAATCTCAAGTACCATCTGGGCTGCAGGACATGGGTTTTTGATTTGGGACCAAAGCGGTACAGTGCCCACCGGAGCTGATTGGATTTTGTCACAGAGTTCAGTTGCAGGGATACCAAAAAATAAAAACTCAGTTTTTTAGCTTTGCAACTCCAACCCAGGGTCCAACACTGCTGGAAAACCGCAGCTCTTCCACAAAGCCAAGTCCAAAGAAGGGCTGTGAATATTGTCCCATCCACCACCACCTCCAGCTCACCCGAGCAGCCTCAGCCAAAGCTTTTTGTGGAGATACTCAGGGGGAGGGAAAACAATGGGAGATGAAACACACCTTGTGCTTCCAACTTCTTCCCCTGCTGAAAGATAAGGCAATCTTTTGCTGGGAATTTACCCCAAAAGCAAGAGGCTCTAGCAGATTGGGGTAACTAGAGCAGTCCCTGCACTCCAGATTCCCTCTAGGGGCCATCTGCCCTCATAGCTGGACACTTTCCGCTCCCCCAAATCCAGCTGGCCCTGCTCGTTTCCATCTCCCTCCCAGCACGGGAAGTTCTGCTCTGTAAATCACCACTGCAGGGAGGCTGAAAACCATCGGTGGCAGGGCTGAGTCTGTCCAGGCAGCCGGCAGGACGCGCAGGCAGCTGCCCGCAGATCTGTTTTGGCTGCTGGGTCGCAGAAAGGTGAGCGATGGCCTCAAACTCCTGTTGGGTACGAGCCCTCTGCCATCGGCAGGGTGTCCTCAGCGTCACCTCCATCCCCTACGTATTGCGTGTGGGCAGCATCTGCCCTGGACACAGCCGATTTTCACCCCGAGGGTCTCCGTCACGCTGCTCTGGAGTCAAGCACAGCCCCGTGGGACCGCAGCCCCCTCCGTGGGGATGTGGCGGGACTGGGGGTCAACCCAAACCCAAGATACACAATCAAGTGAACAGGGTGCAAGGTCCAGCACAGGCTCACCCAAAGCCCAGCCTGAGCAGGGAGCAGCGTGGGGAGGCCTAAATGTGGGCGGGGAGGGGGTGTGGGCGGCTGAGGCCCCCAGGTGGGGCTGGTTGGGGTGATGGGCCCCCACGGCCCTGGTCCTGCTGGGGGTGAGGGCAGAGGGGTGGGCAGGGCTGGCACGCCACAGCGGGACCCCTGCTCTAGTGTCGCCTCCTTCTCACTGCAGCCAGCCTCTGGTGCCCCTACATCCCCCCTCCTGCACCCTGTGTCCCCAGCACTGTCCCCTCCTCTGCCCCACAGGCCTGCTGTAGCCATGCCGTCGGGACTGTCCCGTGTCTCCAGCCTTGCTCTGTGTCCCCAACTTTGTGTCCTGAGTCCCCAGCCTTGTGCCCTGTGTCCCTAGGACTGTCCATCTCCCCGGCCTTGTGTCCCATGTCCCTGGGACTGAGTTGCATGTCCCCAGCCTTGTGTCTCATGTCCCTGTCCTCGCATTCCGTATCCCCAACCCCATGCCATGTCCCCAGCCTGTGTCCCGTGTCCCCGTGACAGTGTCCTGTGTCCCCAGTTTTGTGTCCAGAGTCCCCAGCCATGTGCCCTGTGTCCCCAGGACTGTCCATCTCCCTGGTTTTGTATCCCATGTCCCTGGGACTTGCATGTCCCCAGCCTTGTGTCTTGTGTTCCTGTCCTTGCTTTCCGTATCCCCGAACCTGTGCTGTGTCCCCCAGTTGTGTCCAGAGTCCCCAGCCATGTGCCCTCATGTCCCCAACCTTGCTGTGTCCCCAGCTTTGTGTCCAGAGTCCCCAGCCATGTGCCCTGTGTCCCCAGGACTGTCCATCTCCCTGGTTTTGTATCCCATGTCCCTGGGACTGTGTTGCATGGTCCCAGCCTTGTGTCTCGTGTCCCTGTCCTTGCGTTCCGTATCCCCAACCCCGTGCCCAGTGTCCCCAGCCTGTGTCCCATGTCCCCAGGACAGCATCCCATGTCCCCAACCTTGCTGTGTCCCCAGCTTTGTGTCCAGAGTCCCCAGCCTTGTGCCCTGTGTCCCCAGGACTGTCCATCTCCCCGGCCTTGTGTCCCATGTCCCTGGGACTGTGTTGCATGTCCCCAGCCTTGTGTCTCCCG
>NW_010247337.1:0-219 GCF_000690775.1 Eurypyga helias | reverse complement strand
GCCGTGTGTCTCCCCGGTTTTGTGATCCATGTCCCTGGGACTGAGTTGCGTGACCCCAGCCTTGTGCCCTGTGTCCTTGTCCTTCCGTTCCGCACCCCCAACCCCGTGCCGTGTCCCCAGCCTGTCCCCAGGACACAGGACAGCCCGTGCCGTGTCCCCAGCCTGTCCCCCGTGTCCCCAGGACACAGGACAGTGTCCCATGTCCTCAGCCCTGCATCA
>NW_010247336.1:0-835 GCF_000690775.1 Eurypyga helias | reverse complement strand
ACTTACTCCAGGCAGCATCGGTGGCACGAGGAGTAGAACGGACTCTACATTTGAACATCCAGCCCAGCACTGGCAGTCGAGGTGCCAGGAGGAGCTGTGCCAACCCCTTCTGAGGCAGGTCGAGCTCCCTCCTAAGCTGCCAGTATTTCTTTTTCAGTTGGAGTGTCGTGGGCCTCGGCTCCTCTGTATCCCCGGCTCCAAAATCCTAGGGGTTGACCTTAGGTCTCCCCTGGATCTTTAGCAGTCCCACAGCAGCAGGGTCCTGTGAGAGACCAGGCAAGGCAGGCAGAGAGCTGCTCAGTGTCCTCAGGCTCCAGAGCAGCTATCCCAAAAGCCCCCCGGTACCCTTTTGGGTCCTTAAAGCACCCTCTGCTGAGACAGTCTGTGCCGAGGATGCATGGGGCATCTGAGCCACTCACAGTGGGATGCCCTTGCCACTCCTTCCCCATAACAGCACCCACCTGGGGGGAAGTGCCCTGAGCTGGCCATGTGAGCCGAATGCTGGGGGACCAACCCAGCCTGGCGGGTGCAAAGGCCCACCCAAACGTCCTTCAGGGTGATGAAGGAGATGGGGGGGGGCAGCTGCTACCACCACCTCGGCTGCCAAGACGTACGCAGTGCTGCTGCAATAGGGCACGAAGATGCGGGAGAGGTAAAGGGTGATGAGGATGTGGTGATGGCTCCGGGGGTCCCGTTTGGGGGGCACCCACCAATGCACCTGCCCCAGGTATAAGTGTCATGGGCTGGGGAGAACCGCCAGGTAGTTCGTTAGCGCCGGGAGGTTAATGAAGACGTCAGCAGTGGCTTTGAGGAGGAAGGGGGTGGCAGGGCAGCG
>NW_010247335.1:0-16680 GCF_000690775.1 Eurypyga helias | reverse complement strand
GCCCGCCGTGGCCCACAGCCGTGACCCCAGCGGGTTTGTCTCTTTTAAGGGGGCTGGGGCGAAAGTTGGGGAGTGGGTTTCCTTTTCCAAGAGGAACGTCTCGCCTCGGGGTGGTGAGGGGTCTGGCTTCGGAAAGAGAGGATCCTGTTCCCCGGGAGAGGGCTATTCCCGGCTGCGGGAGAGGTTTTTTGCCACCGTTGGGATGATGGGAACCATGCGCTTCCACCCCCCCACCTCCCGTCGGCGGGAGCCTCCCGGGGACTGTTGGGGCCCCGAGGTCGCTCCCGCACCCAAACGTGGGTGTACAGTAACCACTTTAAGGTGGTGAGGTTTGTATTTTCTGCCGGTATCAGTGGGATTAATCTGGTTTAAAGTAGCGGGAGAGTTCGTGTTCGAGCGCGGTGCCGCGTCGGGGAGGACACGTGAAACAAAGAGGGGACGTATGACCGAATGGGTTTAAAAAGTAATGAGCAAGACCGCAGTAATCTGGAGAGAAAGAAAAGTTTCCGTTTCCTCTTTCTGACCCTTTCTCTCTCTCTTTCTCTTCTCCCTCGGGAAACCGTGGGCTCTTGCTAGCCTGCTCTCTATAAGCCCCAGAGCTAATTTCATAGCTGTCACTAATTGCTTCTTAAATTCTTTGCTCATTCCCCACTACCTTTTTCTTTTTTTTTTTCCTTGCTCTCCAAAGCAAAACAAACCTCTTAAAGCACGACAGTAATTACAAGGGGAGAAACGGCCTTTTTATGTTTGTACTCTGGCATTTACCGTCTGGTTTCTTTCTACCTCAGGTGGCCTTTACACCGAGACCTCTTCTGCTGGAGCACTAACAAAAGAATAGGCGCGTTTGATGTATAAAGCAGGTGTAGCGCTGGTAGTGAAGGTAGTCTGACATCTCCCTTTTCTCAACTCTCTTAACTCTGACAGAGTGATACTTTTAGCAACCATGTTTACTCATTTACTGGCTTTTCTGTGGAAGCCGAGCAAGTCTTTCTGACTGTGGTCCTGTTACCTCTCCTCTTCTGTTTATCTGTTGAATGAAAATGGAGGAGAACGCAAATTTACTGTGTCTGTAATGCAGAGTGGATATTCTTGAAAAAGAGGAGAGTGACTTTCTAATCCAAACACTTGTTAGGCACTCACTTGTATTTTGCTATAAAGCCACTGGGTTATATCAAGCTGCTGTTTCATACTTCCACTTCTTTTCTGGAGTTGGTCAGGAATTGATATTCCTGAGTTTGTACTGGAAGAGATTTCCACACTTTTCTTTCTTGGTATCTTGCGCTGAGGTAATATATTAACATCATACAAATTAAGCTACTGGTGGTATCTGTGATAAGGGTATTTGAATGCTTTTCTTTGTAGGTGTGTGAAGCTGTTTAAATTTTGCCAAAGTTGACAGATCTGGCAGTCCTTTTTTTTTTTTTTTAAGACATGTTTTTGTCTCTAGCTTGGAACTTCATCAAAAAACTTCATCAGAAAAGGCTCTTGTCAAGATTAAAGTTAGAGGAAGAAAGTTGCTTTGTTTAAGGGGAAAAATCTTGCCGGTTTTGTTCTGTGTTTTGGGGGGGACAGAAAGTGTCATGGAGGGCTGATGCATTCTAATACTTCTGTGGTTTGTAGCATAGGCTTCAAATTGAGTAGAAGGCCAGCCCCATAGTCAGAATGTCCCTCTTGCTGTCTCCGCAAAATTTGTGAAGGATTGACTACAAACTAGAAGCTGTTCGCTGTGTGTAATGATAAGGGGACAAAAGGAGGTATTGAAGACAAACTCACTCAGTAATATCAACCTCATTTTTTTTTTTTTTAATGAAGCGGAAATCTTGGGCAGGGTGGGGAAGATTAGCCCGTTTGGTTAGCCTGAACAGTGTCATCGAGTATATTGGCAAGATGTGCAAATAACCATTTCTAATAAGAGTTAATTGTTTGGATGAATTTTGTGTTTGTTACCTGAATGTTCTTTTAATCTGGTCTGGGCTATCTTCTGACATTTCTGTGTTCATAATTAGCGAGCCGATCAGGAGCCATCTGCACCGCGCTGTTTGTTTTACTCATCCTAGAATGACCGAAGGTGTTTCCTCTTGGTTTTGGTGCTGACAGTTTGCTTGGACTTGGGCACATGACTCTGTGTATGTTGAAACCCCCTTAGGATGCCTGGGGATTCATCCACTGGTATCCGTGTGCCTGCTTTTCCACGTGCCTGCTCCTCCATTAGTGCTGCTTGAAGGTCCAGAAGTGCCTTCAAAGTGGCATAGATGCTGCAGGATTTGATTTTGATCTGCTTAGGAATTGCGTTGGCAAAGGTGGAAATAAGGAAATGGCTCAAAATCACCTAGCTGATCAAGCCTTCGCACGTAAGCTGTAAGCTCTAGACACGATGGTCGATTAAGGAACTGAAACTGCTGTAATTCAAGTGAAATGCTTTTCTAGCAAAGAGTATGTTGCAATCCCCCAACCCCCTGGGCTTGTCACACTCGGGGACTCGGCGAAGGGCAGCGGCACCCCCAGCCATTTTGTGACACCTCAATAGCGACTTCTGCTCTTGTCGCCTGGATTGCTTTGTGTGAATCCTGAGCCCACAGAAGTATAAACCTCAGCCCTGAAATGAAACTTGTAAAGGTGTGTAAATCAGAAGCACTGTACCCTGGAGAGTAATAAATGTGACTTACTATTTGGCTGGAGATATCGAGTAATCATTCACTTGCAAGAAGTGTGCTTCCGTGTCAGGTTTGGGGTAACTGAGGGTCTCTTGCTCCCCAGAGGGAAGACCTGCCCTCCTGAAATGTCTTTTCCTGTTTGGATTATTTTATGTTATTCTGCTTTGTAGCCTATCATCGCCATCCATATAACTGTTCACAGGCTGCTTCTGGGTAGGAAAGGAGTACAGCTAGAGAAAAAGTTGAGGCTTTTTGTTTTTCTTAGAGCTGCTGGTAGGAAAGCTGAAGAAAGCTCTTTTTCTGGTAAACAAAAGCAGTAAACAGTAAGATTTTTTTTTTTTTAATAATTGAAATGGAAATATTTAAATGTTTCCAAAGCATTGGTGTTCTGTGCTTGCATTAATCACATAAAAGCCTCCTTAATTAAAGGTGGAAGTGTGCATACACTTGGAGAAACCCCTTAGTCTCTCTCTATTCACACTTTCAGTAACTTGAGTTTCTGTTTGTGTGTAGATAAATCCTTTGGCTCCAAGGACTATCAGAGGTTTTAAAACTATCGCTGAGTCCTGCCGTGTGACAGAGGCATAGGTAGTAAATTGGAGAAGAAGCTAATATATATGGGTCTTAACTCAGATCCATGTGTATTTCACTGTGTGATGAGTTGACCCTGGCTGGAGGCCGGATGCCCACCAAAGCCGCTCTGTCGCTGCCCTCCTCAGCTGGGCAGGGGAGGGGAAATCCAACAAAAGGCTCGTGGGTCAAGATAAGGGCAGGGAGGGATCGCTCACTAGTTACCGTCAGGGGCAAAACAGGCTCAACTTGGGGAAAACAATTTAATTTATCACCAATCAAATCAGAGTAAGAGAAAACTAAAACCAAATCTTAAAAACACCTTTCCCCCACCCCTCCCTTCTTCCCAGGCTCAAATTCACTCTCACTTTTCTCTCCCTCTTTCCCCTCCCCCCGAGCCTGAGCAGTGCACAGGGAACAGGGGGTTATGGTTAGTTCATCACATGCTGTCTCTGCTACTTAGAAGAAGGACTCCAGACACTCTTCCCCTGCACCAGCATGGGTCCGTCCCACAGGGTGCCGTCCTTCAGGAGAGCCTGCTCCAGCCTCGGCTCCTCTCTCTATGGGACCACAGGTCCTGCCAGCAGCCTGCTCCAGTGTGGGCTTCCCACGGAGTCACAGACTCCTTTGGGCACCCCTCCTGCTCCAGCGTGGGGTCCTCCTCAGGCTGCAGATGGGTGTCTGCTCCCCTGTGACCCTCCATGGCTGCAGGGGCACAGCCAGCCTCACCATGGGCTGCACCACGAACTGCCTGGGAATCTTTGCTCCGACACCTGGAACACCTCCTCCTCCACTGACCTTGGTGTCTGCAGAGTTGTTTCTCTCACATCTTCCTCTCTCTGCTGCAAAATCCTCTTCTGTTTTTTTTATGCCCCTCTCTTAAACACGTTATCCCACAGGTGCTACCACTGTCACTGATGGGCTCGGCTTTGGCCAGCAGCAGGTCTGTCTTGGAGCTGGCTGGCATTGGCTCTGTCAGACACAGGGGAATCTTCTAGCAGCTTCTCACAGAAGCCACCCCTGTAGCCCTCCTCACTACCAAAATCTTGCCACACAAACCCAATGCACAGTAGTATAACACTTGGGTTTTAGCTTGTGCCACACTGATTGTATGGGTGTCATTACTACAGGACACATCTAACCTGTTTTCCCAAGAGGTTATTGGCTGCTTCTCCCTGCCAACATTTCATTTTTCCTTTTTAGTTTGACTACTCTAATAGAATGAACGAGGGAGGTCTTGGAGATGATGACTTCTTTTAAAGTTGAAAGGATTCTCTTGAACTTAGGTTTTCAGTGCAACACAGTAGAATCTAAAGCAATAGGTGCTGATAGTTCTGTGTCTCAAAACACGTTTCTTGGGCAAAGGCGGGGTAGAGGAAAAATGGGTAATTATTTGTGAGAACCCTAACACGAATACTAATGTTAAGTCTGAAGAGATTTGAGATTGTGTGTTACAGTAAGCTGTAACAGAAGCTGCAATAAGATATAGGGGAAAGTCTTTTTCTTCCGTATCATATTTGTTTTCTCTGTGCACACTTACTTTCAAACAGCGTTTATACTTAAATGACGAGAGAATAATGCACTGTCATTAATATTTTCTAAAAGTGTGTTTACCCTGCTGTTTCAGAAGGGAAGGGAAAGCTTCTTGAAAGGATCTGTGTCTGATTGGAATATTTAATCCTTCAGTTAGCTGCCCCATTCTTGGGTAATGACTTATTTAGTAGCAATGCATATCTAGCAGGAGGCTTGAATTAGTGATTGCTGGTTCATGTTTCTGCCCTGTGGTTTTGGCCCTTATCCTTTTTAAAGCTGATTTCCATGAAGCTGATTAACTCTAGCCTGCACATAATCTGTAACACTATCTGTTTCAGTGACACCTCTTCCAAGGGAAAGTGTTGGCTGTTAACAGGAGCAATCGCTCATTCCCTCACTTTTGGAAATCTGTCAATGCACGTCTTTTGGTCTCCTTCTACCTAGGCAGGTGAATGTTGTTCACTGCAGTGGTTGGCTGGAGTTCTTGGAAGTTGTGGGGTGAAGGAAAGGTGCCTGCCACACTGTGTTAATAAGCTCTTGGAATTAAGGACCTTAGTTTGGTAATGATGGTTACAGTTTTGCTGCCTTTAGTAATGGGGGAGTTTGGTGTTGTGAGTCAGGAGGTCCTTCCTAGCTACCCCTGTGGAACAATATCCCTTTCCAGCAAGGCCAGACTTGCACTGAGAGCTGGAGAAGTGTATTTTCATATTATGTTACCTGAAATAGTTTTAAAGTATTCATAGTGTCTTCTGTTTATTTTCTTTCCTTTCCACCTCCTCTCCCTTAACACTGAAAGGTCCGTCACCCGGTCATCTGTGTCAACAACCATGTCTTCTGTTCCATTTGTATTGAAGTGTGGCTGAAGAACAATAATCAGTGCCCAGCTTGCAGGATTCCCATCACACCTGAAAATCCTTGCAAGGAAATTATAGGTAAGGATAACTTTAGGCTTTGAAATAACTTTCTGGTATTTACTGCTGGAGGAAATTCTTTTGAGTCCAGAGATGTCTGGATATTTTTTCCTCCACGTGTTTTCTTTTTTTACTAGCGCCCAAGGAAGATCTGACTTTAAATCTTCCCGGAAGCATACATAATAGCTACAAGGTAAAAATTCCAAAGGTGATGTGTATATTAATGGCTAGATTATTCAAAAGCTGTGAATACCCCGAGGCTCCAATGATTGTTTTTTAAGTCTTAGTGGACAGTGCCTTTAACTGAAAAAAATGCGTCTCACTTAAAGTATTCTGCCAATGCCTTGCAGTCTGTTGACCTAAGAGAATAGCATTTAAACTGAGAAATAATGTACTTAAATCCAGAATCTTGAATGAGTATATGGTCATTTTTCTTTTTTTGTTTGTTTGGTTTTTTTGTTCACCTCCCTTTTGTTTTGTTTTTAAGAAAATGTCTCTTAGCACAGATATAACAAAGCTACAACACCTGAATGAGAATCTGAACTTCCACAGAGCTAGGAAATACTGTGATCTTTATTTGACATAAAATGTCAGCTCTGCTATTTGGTCCTGAGAGAAAAATATATCTGAATAATCTCACTTTGGGAGCTTACACTGTCTTGTACTAACTAAATATATACTTGATCCCACTCACACACCCCCGCATGCACACACCCCCCACTCTGTTTTAATACTATGGTCTTAAATAAGATAGGATTCTATGAAGGAAAATACACAGTTGAAAAATTCAAAGGTTTTCATTCTGCTGAGAGGTAGGATTTTGGCTTCTGAACATCAGTGACACATACCCATTTAACCTGTTGTGTAAATGGAAGGACTTTACATCTCCCATGGTAGTAGATTGGTCCAGTATTAGCTGTGTTTGTAGCTGATAAACTGAGAAGTGCTTAAGGTGGATTACTACTATGGAATTGACCGAAAACGAAACAATATTGGTGCTTCTTTCATCCTGTGCTGCTTTAGGAGGAACAAGTGAAAGTGATCCTAGAGTTAGTCCAACAGTCAGAAAGCACCTACGTAAAACAAGGCTTGAATTGCTTCACAAAGAATATGAGGTAAGGACACGGGGAGTGTTTTGACTTTCCAGATGAACTGCAGCTGTTAAATTGCTGCACACAACTGGTCCTTTTGCTTTGAGTCCTGTTGTTTTTAATCTGAGTAAAGGTTTATACTGCATCCACATGAAACCCAACTGCATTAAAATCCCACCTTCTGGCTAAGGTTACAAGGGAGCATTTGCTGCTGCTTGAAGTGGTTCCACTAAAGTCATGGTGATACTGTTTCTGTGCTACAGGTAGCCAAGACAACCAGTTCTGTAGTTTTGTGGGAATGGGAGGGTTTTCTTGATGCATATTGGGTGTTGAGGGCTTTTTATTTTGTCTTCGATAGAAATGCAAACATTTGCTGAGGTAATTCCCTGTTGCTCAGGGAGACTAAATTCCTTCCTAAAGAATATTTCCCCCTGTAACCTTCTGGCACAGGTTAATTTTTATCATTGTTGTTTTATTGTTTTTTGAAAGTGAGTGAACGCTTGGAAGTTTATCTCCACTCTTGCTAGAAAAATACTCCCTTAGGAACAAGGTGAAAAGGTGTTAATAGGAGTATGCTTAGTTTGTTTTCTCAGCTGTTTCCTTAGTAGCATCATTGTGAAGATATCGCATACTTTGTAAGGAAAACTGTCTTAGGGAGGAGAATGAGAGAAAGGAAACGGACAATGTATATATCCTTAACACTGGGGAAGTAAGGGCTTGGTTTTTATAAGCTTGCCTGTAGCTCAGCTTCTTTCATCCTCTATGAAAGGAGGAGTCAGAAGAAGGTGGTTTCCTGCCTTTCTGTTGAATCAACTCCAAAAATTACACAGATAGACATAAGATAACATAAATCTCTTCAAAAAAAACTAAATTTAAAACAGTTGTTCTCGTGCAAAGGCTGGGGGTGAGCAGGAGAGAAGCTCTGTGGCTTCAGACCGATACAGCTAAGAGCCTTGCTCTTTGCATTTTGAGTCTTTCCTAAGACATCACTACTTCGATGTAGCTGGAGCAGCCTTTTCCAGGCGGCGTTCTGTCCATTTTGAATCTTGAGATTTGCAGCATCTGAACACGTGACATTTCAGAACGTTTCCCTCCTATCATTCTCAAATAACAGCAAATGAGTCAGCAGAGGACAACCTGAAGAACACTCTTGATACAGGAAATCCTCCCACAGAGTGCCCTAATAATAGATTCATGCTGCTGCATGCTTTGAAGCTTTTGGTCTGCCCGCCAGTGTGTTCAGGGTCCTGTTTGTAGTCAAGGGATTCCCTTCACTAAAATCTTCCCTCTGCCTGAGTGTGCAGGTTGATTAAAATCCTGCCTAGAGGACAATACATACGCATACTTAGATACATGTGTAAGTGAAGGCATGCATCTGGGCTTGCCAGAGAAACCATGTTTCTAAAGTGCTGTGGGAACTTGCCAGTGTTATTTAATTTATCTCATAATGTTATTTTAATTCCTGGGCATTTCTGACACCTTTAGGATGAAATAGAATCCCTGCAAAAAGAAGTGGAAGATCTGAGAGGTAAAAACCTCAGTTTACAGGCACAGCTGAAATCTCTTCTGGATCCTACCGCATCGGCTTTGCCTAGCCAAAATGAGGAAACTAGCCAGTCATCAGATGACGCAAGTACCAGTGGCCCAGAAACTCCAGAAGAATGGAGCAAAAAGCTGAAAGCTGCCAACGATATGTATGAAAAAGTGATGGATAATGTGGAAAAGTTAAAGGAGGTAAATACAAGTCTTCATCTGTCTTGTAGAGTAACTGTTTTTTGCTGGTTAAACAGGAGTTAGAGCTAGCGTGACCTCTGGGTACTACATAGATCCAGAAGAAAGAGGAAAAAATTGAATTCCACTGACTGTTGGTGTATCATAGTATTTCCATATAGCCTGTGCAAGTGTCAGATGTTATTGCTTGTTCTAGTGAGTCTTGTATGTGACTCTTCTTCAACTCCCTGTCACTCTACGACTGGGTAATTGGATTATAGTAGCACTTGTCACCAGTATTGATGACCAGATTTTTCAGGCTTGCAATAATCTATATAATATATCTATTTTACAACATTCAGTGGCCAAACAGTACAGTTGGCTGAGGCAGATTTTGCACTATTGCCCTCCCTGCTAGCCAATACTTTTGGTGCAATTTGCTGAGACAGAGTAACTTGACCCTTTGACCAAAAATAGACAAGCTTCAGCATTTTATGACCAGAAGATCCTTTACTGGAAACTTGCGGCTTTTTTTATACATCTTGAATGTAATATAAAAGAAAACCTGATACTGCAGGAGGAGGGAGGCAGGATATAGTCATGTGAAAATACATCTAAATAAAAAATATCTTGCCAAATCTACCTGTGGGCACAAGTAGGATCACCTCAGATTTTGAGGAAGAGTGAAAAGGCAAGGCGCGAAGAACCGGACTTGCATTTGTTCAAAATGCTGCCTTTATTTCTTCTATTAACAATCCCGGGTTGCCTCCTGCAAAACCAAAGTGTTGTGTTTAGGACATTTTATTTTCCTTTGTAAGCTTTAATAGTGTTTACCCTTTTTCCTGTGCTCCAGACTCAGAGGCCCACATTACACTGTTCTGCCATTCCGTTGTTGTTAACGGGACACTTTTAGATTTGCTTCTGTGTAGTCTAAAGCAAATTCTGGATCTGCCTGGACTGGTGATAAACACTAAAAGAAACAAACTGAATTTCCAAAATTAGCTTTTTAATAGCTTAGCTAGACTCAGGCTTCAGTTTTACAGGATGGGAGACATCTTCTGCCCTCCTAAGAGAATCCTAGGAGCTTCAGAGTTGCTTGTAGTTGGCAAAAGGTGATTCGCAACAAGAAGTTCTTCTCTGCCTAATCTTTTTTTTTTTTTTAATCCTTTTTCTATTAAATTAAACTGTACTGTCTCTTGGTTTTGGGGTGTGACTAAGGTTTTTAACTTTTTCCCTAGGTAAGTGAAAAGAATATAACAGGGACTGAGGGAGGGGTGTATTTCTGTGGGGTTTTTTTCAGTATAACTTCAGCCTTAGCCAGAAAAGGGGTTTAAGTTTATGGTTTTGAATTTGGTTAAGGGTTAGGTACAAGTAGAGGTTTAAATGGGTCTTAGGGTCCAAGTCTTGAACTGTGATCATAGAATCATTTAGGTTGTAAGAGACCTTTAAGATCAGAGTCCAACACTCTGTTCCTATCTGCTCCCTGTTCAACAGCTGCTCAGCTCCAGAGGTACCTAAAGTCACTTGGCTCTTCTTTTAGACCTTGTTTCACTTCCGAGCATGCACTGGCCAACCCCAGCAGGACCTCTTTCCCCCATACACTCAGTCTGGAACCAGAAGCCGCCTTATCCCCTAAAGTACCTGACCCAGGAGCTTCAACCACCCATCGCTTCCCAGTGAGACAGGGTCTCTCAGAAAATGTGGTTGCCACCACTTTCTTTCTAAAAGCAGTCTGAGTCAGGAAATAGCAGCCACCTTTATCATTTAATGTCCTAGAGCAGAGACTCCCAAAGTAGGCATTATTACTTTGAGTGGAGCCATAACGAGTATGAAAGTGGTGATACAAACCCAGTAGTAGAAATACTAGATGAAGTACACTCATTAATAATGCAGCTACATGAACTCATTAATGTAGATGTTGTGCTGCAAGTGGGGATGCCTTGTAGATTACTGGCTTGGAGAGCAGAGCCCTCTGGAAGAAGGACACCAAAGAGTCTCAGTCCTGCCTTGCCATGTGCCCTACCTACCAACTGCCTGCAAGCCACGCGGTTTCCTGTTTCGTTCTGTGGCTGAGGGAACTGTGTCTCTGGAAAGAGAGAAAGGTCTTCACCATGTTGTCAAGTGGTTTGATGCTCCTATGGAAGTAAGGTGTCCTGGATTCTTACTCATTGCTTTCAAGACATTTTTATGTGCTTTTATTTTTTTAAGTACCAAATAGTTGAAACTCAGGCACTGAAGCCCTAGACTCACCCTTCCTATTCCTTCTTTATCAGAAGTCTCTATTTACTCTTTCTGCCCCTAGGAATATTGTGGTGTTTGGAGGAAGGTGTTTGGTGGGTGGGTTGGGTTTTTTTGGGTTTTTTTTTTTGTCTGCTCCATTCCCCCAATCCCCACTGTCATAGTCTCACCTGGAGTGGTTGCTGGGGATATTTGTACAAGCATTTAGAGTTTTCTGCCTCTCTTCTTGTACTGTTTGAAGCTTCTGAAAAAGTACATTTCACTCCTGAGCCCAATTGAATAGCTCCTTCTTCAGATCTAACTCTAGATCATACTTTTATTATGCAGTGGAAGTGTCATCTAATTGAGGCTATGCATTATGAGTCCTGGACTGGTGGTGCTGTTTTCAGCATATGGAGATGGAGCAGACTCTGAAGTGCAAAGAGTATCTTCTGCTTGTTAGGACAGTGGCGTTCATTGTTCTGAAACACAGCAGCAGGAAAACTTCTCTTTATATGAAGGATCTTGTTAACAAGGGTGTTCGCTGAACTGAGAAGAAGGAATTGACCTCAATTCAAGGAGTAAGAAGGGTTGTGAATCGTGAGCCTTAATCGCAACATCCTGGAAGAAAGTGAAGAAAGACTGCAAATAGGTTGTCGTAATGGATTTACATCCATAGGATAACGATGCTTTAAAAACAACAAGCCAAAAAAACCCACAAAGTAATCTTATTCTGATTTGGAATGGAGGAAGCTGTTCAACATTAGTTTTGCTGATACCTGCACATTGTAATGTTAATGTACTTAACGTATTTAGTCATGTGGAAAAAAAACAACATGGAATTGCCATTAGTACATCTCCTTAATGACTTTCTCTACTAACTAACATAGCTGTGTTTATTTCCCTAGATAGGACACTTGCGATGTATTTTGGGAATATAAATAAAAAATGTCTGTTCGCTATTCAGTTTTGCAAGCCATTTCCCATGGTGATTTTTAAGTGGTGTCCCTGTCTGAAGACTGTTTCCTGCCTTCACATTTCTAGTTCTGTCTCTTTAAAAAAAGGAGAAACAGCTTGTCCTATAAATATTAGAAGTCATTTCTATTGTACTGTATACTTATTTTTTTCCCATTTCTTTTCCTTAGGCAAATAAGAAACTGAGCGTGGAAAACAATAGCCTTTTAAGAGAGAATTTGCGACTAAAAGCTGAAGTTGATAGTAGATCACCCCAAAAGTACGTGAATATTTTAAAAGCTACCATATTTTATTTATAGACTGTTTAACTGTTGTAGGACTTTAACCTAAAACCGTGGTGGTGTACATGGTGTTGCATATGTGTCTCCAGGTAGACTTTGGAATTTTTATCCTCATAGGCTTGGGTGACAAATGCAACTTTCAGAATAGCAGCAAGTCTACAGTGAAGGAATGCAACATATCTACAAGTGCTCTTCCTTGAGTTATCTGGCCAGCATTGAAGGACTGGATTTATTAGTTGAATTCTACACTTCTCTATGTTACTGGGAAATTTCTAAATCTGGTATGTGGTCGAAGTAGAAGGTCTCTTACTGAGTGCAGAGGTTCTGGTTGTTTGCATTTGGTTTTGTTTTATTCTTCCTTTGTATCATGGTCTAGTGGGTATGGAAGTGTTGGGTTGATGGTTGGACTAGATGATCTTAAAGGTCTTTTCCAACCTCAGTGATTCTGTGATTCCTTTTGCCATCTTCAGGCTTTGTTCTGTGGACTTAGGCTCCCTATTCAGAGAAAGTCCCTGATAGCTTTGTGTCTGGGCAAAACATGTAGAATCGAGCTTCTGCAACATGACTGTCATTCCCACAACTGATGCCTGTGTTTAATACTCTTAAACAGTTAAAACATCAACAACAGTGACCTCAGAAGGCAGAAACTTTGCCGTGCTGATTACAGCTGTGTGCTAAGGTACCTCTCCTTGGAAGTAGTTTGTGAAGCAGTGCATTCATACTTTTAAAGTTGTGTTCCTTGCTTTCATTGGTTTTCTACCTTTCTACTGGTTTAGAATTTAGAAAGCTAAGAGCAGCATTGGCCAAAGGTTTCTATGGTACTACTGAGGAAGTGGGTTGGGGAGTACCTGTGTAATGTGAGAAGAGAGCTCTCTGGATTTTGTTCTAGTTCGCAACTCGCTGGAAGATTAAATTCACCCTTATAGAGGGCTTGCTTGCTAGACTGCTTGTCATTCAAGACCACAGGAAAGAAGATGCCTGATCCTTGTGCTATGCTGTCGAATGCATCAAAGTACGTTCTGCCCTCAAGTCCCCTCATAAGGGAGATAGAACCCTGTTTAAAGTCTTGTTAATGGAGAGGGCTTTAATGGCATGGAATATCTTTTCCCATAAGATTTGCAAGCGAGTTGACAAAGATGACAAACTTACAAAGTAAATAGATGTAACTAAATAAATCCTAGGAAAGAAGAGCTAGAAGAGACCAGATCATCTTAACTTGATCTTACTTTACCAATGTCAGGTAAACTCCTCAGCAGAGAGAATTTCCGTTTCTTCTTGTTTGTGTGTGCTTCACCATCCTGTTGGTCAGAAAAATTAGATGGGGGAGGGGAACTGGACACAATGTGTGAAGAACTAGTCTTTGTTGCAAGCTAATTATTTTCCCATCTTTTGCCAGCGTGGCCTAAAACAATAGCCACTCACTTTCTTCTTCAGAAACACAGATATAGCCAAGTGTTACTTGCAATGAGACAGTGTCATGGCCTGTTTTGCAACCCAGGTGCCAGCTAGAGTGATGTTTGCCTGTCTCTGCTATTAAACTTATCTTTTTTCCAGTCTCCAGAACAAATAGTCATGTCCTACCTGCCTGTTGGGAATGCTCTTTGGGCCATGCTAACTCTAGAACTGTGCATGGGAATTGAGGACGAGTTGAATCAGGCTTAAACTGGGCCGGTTCAAACACTTTAGGAGTTTGCATGTCTGTAACCTGCTTCTGCTATCTTAGCTTTGGTTTTACTTTGAGCTCAGTGGTGTACTACAAGAATTTAGGTATATGCAAGGAAAAAATTGTCCTGGAGGAAACCCTTCAGCACATCAGACTTGGCAGTTTTGATTCACCCTACCAATACCCATTCAGTCCTAGTCATGTCTTCTAGACTGAATTTGTCCAGTTCTTTTAGATAAGTGTCACTTAAGAGAAAAAGTAAACTACTGATTTATTTGGGTGTGCTCTGCTCTTAGGGCTGTCCACTGTCTGTGATTTTCTGAAGCAATAATCCTCTGAACTGGGTAGTAGATTCCACATGAAGCCTTAGTAGTACTAACTAGAACAGGAAAACTGGTTTGTGTCTTGTTACAACGTCCTACATTGGTATCTTGCCATATTGTTGCTTCCTTTTTATGTGGCACTTGTAGCACGAATGGCCAGTGCTACTTCTGCTAAGTAACTACTTAGAAAGTTTCTTTCCTACCTCATTTGGCGTTTGTGTTGCAAGTGTACCCTTCCAAAGTGTGGGACTTTACCCATTTATTGGCTTTCTTCAGGTTGATGTTCTGATGCACGTGTCAAACTTGGGAATTCAAAAGAATTTTTGTCACGTCCTTTGGGTGGTAGGAGGTCTCTCCCATCTTAGTGTTGTTAGCAGATTTTATAAATTAACATTCACTCTTGTAGTCATTAGTCTGGACAATTTCTAGACCAGACCTAACGTCAAGAACACTTCAAAAATCTTCTTCCAGTTCCGATGGCAAACTCTGATAGTATTTAAAAGGTCCTTCAGCTAGGCTTCACCCACTGTCTTGGCAACTAAAACTTGTATCAACATATTTTTGAAAGGTTTTGTCAGTATTCAGCTCCCTTATCCCAAATATAGTTCACTTGATGCATAATGACACTGGAGTAAAGTATCAGAACCTAAATTATTTTCGTTAAGATTTGCTTTACTGCAAAGGAAACTGATGGCAGGTGAATGATCCCTTTGTAATACAGATGTTACCTCTGACATTACAGGAAAAAAGATAATTAGCCTTCTTCAGTGGTCAATAAAAAACTTTCCTTTTATCATAGTCTTGAGTTGTTTTTTCTTTGTACGTGTCCATTAAACCCCACTGAAAAATGTCATGTATGTCAATAAAATTGACAATGCAGCTATGTCAGGGAATTTTATGCAATTTTTTAAATTGATGATGCTGATTGATTAGATTTATTTATTTTATTTCCTCTGAAACATTCTTGAGAGTAAACCTTCACCAGAATACCATACCATCATATAGCTGGGGCATAGGTCTGAAAACCAAATAGAGGCAAGTTTCTTGCTCTCATTCTTCCTGATATCTAATCTAAACCTCCCCACTTTCCATTTAAACCCATTACCCCTTGTCCTGTCACTACAGGCCCTTGTAAAAAGTTCCCCCCCCAGCTTAAAGACCAGTGTTAGTCTCCCTTTTCTCAGGGAAATCAGCCTGATTGTTGGGTCATTGTTGCTTGCTCTTTGTTTGCCCTTTCCCCTGAGGAATTTTCAGTGACTTCTGTTTTCCTGATACAGAAGAGGAAAACTTCTAAAACTAAAGTTTTGAGGGATGATAAAGCCCTACTACTTCCAGTTCTACTTAAAATAGAAAACTGTTAGGTCTATTGGCAAGGCACAATGGATCTAAAAGCATTTTTGGCGAAGGGATGTTTGCTTTTTACCTGAAGGAAAATAACTAGCAAGTCCATCCACTCCAGGGTATAGTGTATTTTATGAATGGTTAGATTCAAATTAGCTTGAACCAGACTTCTAGGCTTCCTAGGAGTCTTTTCCCTAAATATTTAATTTCTTCTGCCAGTTAAAATCCCAGTCTGAAAAACTAACATGCAGAAAACTGTTGTGTTATCTCCTTTCTCTGGTTTTGTGAGTTGTTTTATTGTCACTGTTGGGGGGGTGGGGGGTTCCCCTGCTCCAGTTTACTGTTTATCTTATCTAGATTTGTGACTTGAGGTACCTGCACACCGAGATCTGAGGCTGTTGACTTTTTAGGTCATTCTGTACAACATTCAATTTTTATCTAACTCAAATATTTCCGCTCATGCCAGAGTGTTTAATTCAGTTTGCATTTCACTGGTCCTACAAATAGGCTTCTAGTAACCTGTGTCCAGGGTGCAGAGGGTAAGAACGCTGCTATCTTCCTTGATAGAAAACTGGGCTGCTTTCTCACCTCCCTGCAAGCTTGCTGTCCCAGAGGAGTGGCCGTTTTCAAAGATCAGCTGCAGTATGGCCTTAAAAGTAAATAGGAGAAAATGCTGTTTAGTGGCCTTCTAAACAACTTCTGAGATCTTGAGTCATAGCATTAAATCCTGAGGAAGCACCAGCTCCAGCCTTGAAGAACCAAACCTTAAGCAGATGAGTAAGGACATTCAGATCACACTTCCTTGTGCTGTGGGTTTTCCAGGGTTTTTGTTTGTTAGTTTGTCTGGGTTTTGTAGTAATTCTGAAGTAATCCTTTCCAGCTTATGCTACTCACTGACCTTGGGTATAATCTGGCTTTCTTACATGGAAGACCAGTGCAGCTTCACTGAAAGATGTTAAAATGGTTGGAGGGACTTCGCATGTTTGCTTCAATTCACCTAATTCCCTAAGTGAAAGAAGTTCATTTCAAAGAATGTACCTGGCTGTTCTGTTCAAATCCTGCTGCTCTACAGTTATCCAACAAACAGTAAAGCTTAGCTTGACTCATGTGTTGTGAAGGAAGTGGTTTCCCTGATGCTCAGGAGAGACTTTGTGAGGAAAGCCGTGTATCTTCAGATTAGTTTGAACTGTGTGATAAAGGGGGGTTTACTGCCCATTATTTGTTAATATTGAAAATAACTTGTTCTTTTACAAGCTTAGAAAATTAGCTATAGCAAATGTTTATACTGCTTCCTTCAAGAAGGAGCCATTGTACACTTTTTTCTGTCAGCCAGCTGGGTCGGCAGAGTGGAAGGAGTAGTGGACTACTGGAGTAGTGGACTACTTCAGTGGAACCAAATTGACATGGATGA